>NC_048303.1:68124570-68170026 GCF_013100865.1 Trachemys scripta elegans
CCCAGCGCTACCGGCTTCGGGCAGCCCCCGTGCCTCCGGACCCTGTGCCGCCGGAGCCTGGGAGGGGAAGTGCCCAGCTGGCGGCTGGGGTCCGGAGGCAAGGGGGCTGCCTGAAGCCTATAGCGCTCGGGCAGCTCGGCTCTTAAACAGAGCCGAAGAGTCCGGGGAGGAGCAGAGCTGCCGCGGGAGGGGAAGTGCCCTGCCGGCATTTTCCCGGACATGTTCAGCTTTTTGGCAATTCCCCCCGGACGGGGGTTTGATTGCCGAAAAGCTGGACATGTCCGGGAAAAACCGAACGTATGGTAACCCTACCCATTCAGTCAGGCAAATCTGCCCCTGTCCCCATGTGTCCCTGCACCCCACTCCCCATGTGTCCCTGTGTCCCCACTCAGCCACCCGCTTCCCCCCTCTCTTTGCAGTTTACTTAAATGGTATCGGAATCAATTGCAGTGTCCAGCAAGTTGAAGCTTCTCAAAACAACAAGCAACTGGAAATGTGGCCACTGCTGAAGTGGTGTTTCATCTAGATTGGTGTACAAGTCAGCAAACCATTGTTTTGATGTGCTGCACATATAATTTTGACATTAAATTGCATTAGTCTGTTGCACCTGGCAGACACTTTTTTTTTTTTAAGACCTAGGTTAGCATGGTGTTTACATTTTAAAAATCGTTGTCACCATAATGTAGTTCATTTCACTGTGGAATCAAATCTATAATAAGTGATATAACATGCATCACTGCCAAATTATAAGAGTTAGAGGGAAATAGCAAAATACCTTAAATTATAAAGTAAAATTAGTTTATAATCAGTTGTTCTTTGTCCTGGTAATCAGATTTTCTATTTAGAGAAAAAATTCAGACCCACTGGCTACCCTAAATGCTCTTAAATTACAGAGATGTTTGTGCTTGGTTTTTAATCTCAAAATTTATCCGGATGCAACAAAAATTATATGCAGCAGTACCAGAAGTTAAAGAAACAGTAATTTTTAAAGTACAAATTCTTATTTCTCCATGACATCCTCAGAGAGCCTGATTTGAGCAGAACCAGTGTACATCCATGGTTGCAGTAAAGGGGCACAGCATTTGGGAGGGCCTCTGCACATGGTCTGTTCTGCCTATGCACCCTACACATCAGTCCTACACTAGAGCTTCAAGTGCTTGGTTCTCAGGCTCAAAGACGAAGAGAGTAGTAACAACTTTTCTGGGCTACCTACCTGGAAGGAGGGACACTTATTTCTTATGGCAGGTCTTCCAGGGGTCCTGCAGAGTCTGAGGTCCTATCCGCTGAGGAGCAATATAGTACAGCAACTGGGAATTTGTGGCTCTAAAACTCTGTCTAGAGGAATCCCAATGATCTCCTATTTCCATTAGATGTATTTCAAAGAATGTAAGAAAATAAGAAGGTGTTTTTAACCCTGCTAACGAGACATGCAAGCAAAGGGTTAGCTTTGAATAGTGTTGGAGGAATAAATATTGAAGAGGGATATTAAATTATGGATTTGGAGAAAATAATCCTATTTTAATTTCAGCAGTAATTTGATTGTCTGCTCTCAATTTTCTGCTTGGTTGCAAAGGGCACTGTTTGAACAAAGAGCCATTAAATGGTACAAATGAGGAGGTGAATAGTAGTGGTATCCCATTCCCGGTGGGAAACACTTGTTAATTAGCAGAGGGATGCTGATTAGTGTGCAACTGTGAGCAAGAAAGCTTGTTGCTGAATTTGTTGAAGAGCAGATTGCTCATATAAATAAAGGCATAAAGTTAAGTCCTATTCAGGTAGCACAAATTCCTTAGCTTTACTTGCTCCTGACCTGACACTTCTGAAAATAAATCTTCTACTTTTGCACACTATTGGTGCATGCATGAAATGCACTGTTTGAAAATCTATCTGAAAAAAGGGCTTGTGCGAGTTGCTGTAATAATTAATGGAGATATCCCATCTCCTAGAACTGGAAGGGACCTAGAAAGGTCATTGAGTCCAGCCCCCTGCCTTCACTAGCAGGACCAAGTACTGATTTTGCCCCAGATCCCTAAGTGGCCCCCTCAAGAATTGAGCTTACAACCCTGGGTTTAGCAGGCCAATGCTCAAACTGCTGAGCTATTCCTCCCCCCAATTAACTATCTACTTGACCTAGTTTTAAGTTAACATATATCCATGGACTCCCATATCAGTGGTGAAGTAACCATGAAAATCTCCTCCTTTAATTTAGAACATATTCATGGCTTTCGATCACTTCATAAACTCATGGACTAAGTCAAAGGAACACGTGGCAAATAGCAATAAAAGTGTATCAACTTGAGTCACACGTTTATTGGAAAACTTAGCCATTGCCATCGTATATAACAATACATTTCATGGAGATTCTATAGATAGGTTCTTCATGGATGTGGGCCGTTCATTGCAGTTATATTAGCTTTCTGGGCTGTTGCTGTGAAGGGAGAACTGGAAAGTAATGTTGCTGGAGCAGATTCTTATTTTTTCTCTTATCACTGAGAAGTTTAGAGTAGTTGTTTTTTTGTGGGCTTTAGTCCAGCTGGCTGCCTATAAGGGCACATGAAACAAATATTGGAGCATTAAGCTTTTTCCAGCTGTTGAAAAAATATTGATAAGAGCATGCAGGCATCCTACAAGCCTTAGGGAGGCAGCTGAGCGTTTAAACATAATTATTTGTTTAGTGCTCCCAGACCCTTCAATCCACATTGTCATATGATCACACTTGTTATGTGTTACTGTTACTAACCTTGGGCCAGAAGCTTAGCTGTGTAAAGGGGCTGAGCTGTGTCTTCAGTGGAGCTATGCTGATTTACACCTGAGGATCTGACCCTGTTTGTTGAAATTAAGTTTGAGGCCAGCATAATCTTTCCTTTTCACCCCTTTCCCTCTGAAGATCTAATGGTCTCTCTCAAAATAGGCTTCTGAATGGTGTATTCAAAATATGAATTAATGGGTGCAAAGGAATAACTGGTGTGCAAAATATGCATGATACATACAGACTCGGCGACTGCAAACACACACTGCATTAGCAGGTACAGTTTTATGCATTTTGTACTTGCAACTGTTTGTTTTAAATTCAGCCCTGGTGCAGAGGATTGTGCAAGGTCTTCTCCGCCACTTAAGCCGTGCATATTGATTGCACTGGGAGTTAGCTGGCAGAGCAGCTGCACAGGGGTATCTTTGGACTCCTTTTATGCTGCAGAAAGGGTCTCTGAGCTGACCTCACAGAGTCTGGTGCAGAAGGCCACACAGGGAAGGGCCAGTGGAAGGGCTATATATCAACTTTTACACAATCAAGTGGCCTCAGTATCCCATACAACTGGCACAAAGGGGCTCTGGCAGTCCGCAAGCTGGAATAGCAGCCAGAGGGATCAGCACAGCAGCTTTGCCCTGACCCCAGCCATTTCACACTCTACAACGTAGAACCCGAATACTAGGGCTCTATGCAGGCAGAGTAGATTTCACCTTCAGTGTGTAATTACGTTTGCTTCTGTATTAACATTCACAGCTTAGGATCCTGTATTTGAAAATACAGCACTTCCAATTTCAATGTGTGCTGTATGTAAAAGCGTACAGCTATTTCTAATCCTTTCTGTCCATGGCTATGGGTAGCTACATACTTGTCCTGATCCTCAGCTATGGCACCGTGCAACTCAGGAATGGATGTGGGGTGTGGCACAAAGCTGGCTTTAAACCTCCTTTGTGCTTCCCCAGTTTTGGGCTGGCTGTGTGCTTGGACAGTTCTTTGTCAACAGTTAGAGCAGCCTGATGGCTGTTCTAATTTATGCCAGCTGCCACTGTTCCTAAGAGGCTGCCGATACAACTGGAGATCACTAGTGTTAGCCAAATGGGCTCGTTTCCCCCTGGAGCTGCCCAATTACCCCAAGGAGGCACGGGAGTCTAGAAGACGGCTTCAAGTTCTTTATTGATCAGTCAGCTGAGCGGGTGTCCCCCTCGACTCATGCCAGAGGGAGGAGCACACCTTACAAGCGTAGAGCAAGCCTTTTTATACCCAGTAACAAATGACTTAACGTGCATACATTCTGCTGACCTATGGAATTTTTAAATTCCCTTTTAGGGGTATATAGAATACATCTGTTGGGGCCGTAAATAGGATACATTTGTTGAGCCTCTTTGATTGATTGTCTTGCTATATGTTCATATATGGGAAAGGGAGTTTATGGCCATGGGGAACAGCTGAAATAATAGGCGAGTATTTGGCCTTTGTCTAACACTAGGGCTCTGGAAACTTAGCCTTGCCTCCATGCTGGCTGCTGGAATGAGCGTGCTGTAAGAGCTGCTACACTGTCTCTGTCATTGGAGGATCCCCCTTTACTGGGCGGATTCTCCTAGGGTTGGTTAATATCAGCTTTAGGACCCCTTTACACCAGCAATGCAGTGCAAACCAGCTGCAGCACAGAGGAGAATCTGACCCACAATGTATTTTTATCTAACTGGGTGTTTACTGCGGACTACAGGAATTGCTATACTGGATCAGACCCAACGCCCATCTAGTCCAGTATTCGGTCTCTGGTGCTGGCCACTGTCCGATGTTTCAGAGGAAGGTGCAAGTAGGTAGATGTGGGATAAACTGTCCTCATGAAAGTCTCATCCTAATCCCAATAGTTAGAGATCAGTTTAAACCCTGAAGCACAAAGCTTTATATGCCTTCACAAACTCTTGTTGTCTTTGAATCTTGCTAAATTCTTGGCCTCAATGGCAGAGTGGCGATAAATTCCTTTATGTTGCTCCCATTACTATAGAGCAAGTAGAGCCAGAATGATTTACTGGACACAATCCATCCAAATGTTCCCTTCCTCAGTGTTACAGCTACCAAACC
Source organism: Trachemys scripta elegans (assembly GCF_013100865.1). Lineage (NCBI taxonomy): Eukaryota > Metazoa > Chordata > Testudines > Emydidae > Trachemys > Trachemys scripta. Next base: position 68,129,405 of record NC_048303.1, read on the forward strand.
ATTCCTTTCTGGTTGCTTTTGTGCTCTCATACTTATATTTGACATACGATTATTCTATTGGATCAAACAGTTTGGGAGGTGTGAAATGAAGCATACAGGATTACTGATGATGTGGGTAAACTTGTGCCTCATAATCCTAGGGATCAGAGCATCAAATAACACATTACTTGAATATCACCGAGATTCGACAGCTAATGCATTATTCAGGCAGTACCTGGTTAAAGAGTGTCTAGTCCTTTATCTGCAGCTGTTGCATGCAGATGGAATCGATAGACAGAGATGAGCTGAAAGAGAAAACAGAACACCTTTGACATTAGATCCTTGGAGCTGCAGTTACTGTTGTTACCTGGGTCTCAGCTTTCCAGGACTGACTGGAGGGTCCTCACCTTTGGAACTCAATTTCCATGACCCGGACCTGAATTTGGCTGTATTCAGGGCATCTTAGAGGGCTGATTTTACTGGAGCCACTTGTTGATTTATTGCATATTTTGAAGGTGTTTATAAAGTGCTTAACAATAGTGATAGGAACTACAGAGTGTATAATGTACAGGTACATTTAAAAAAATAAAAATAACATTCTGGATGTACCTAAAATGACCTTTTTTTGATTGCGGGGGGGGGGGGGGGAGGAGTAATGGCTAAAGGAGCGTGAAAAATTCACCAAAGCCTTATCCCATGTACTGACCATAAGGGAGTACCAGGGTGCAGAGAGACTTCCTATTGGAGAATAGTGCTGTAGTAAAACATACCCACAATGTGAAAGGCAACTGAAACTGTTGCTCTCAAGCAGAGAGGCACCAGGCAGCTGGCAGGCATGTGTAATTAAATTCCTGGCACACTTTGGATGTTTTTATACTTTTCTTTTGGTCAGCAGATATTTAAGTATGCAGAATCTCGAAACCCTCTGCATGTTCTTTTAAATGTCATTGTGTATTTGTTAGGAAAATCACAATTGCTCGTTTTTCATTCTCTTTTAGCATTCTTGTTCTTTCTCCAATGGATCTGAAGATGACAATTTTGCAGAGGAGGGCAGATGTAGATGAGGGATTGAACGCACATCTTATCAAGTTGGGGAGTGAATAGGAACATTCCAGCTATATGTAGAGCCCAGCTGGTATTCCTTTGTTTTGGAAGGAGAATACTGAAATCACTGAGGAGTTGCCCATGTCATCTGTAGTTTGATATTGGAATTTTTGAAACAGTTAAGGAATTAATTCCTAAATGGACAATCAGTCAAAATGTGCAGTGACCTGCAAATATAAAACGACACTTTAAAAGACCATGCAGAGGGTTTAGAGAATCTGCACACTTAAATATCTGCTGACCAAAGGAAAACTATAAAAACCTACAATGTGTGCCAGGAATTTAATTACACGTGCCTGCCAGCTGCCTGCTGCCTCTCTGCTTGAGAGCAACAGTTTCAGTTGCATTTTGATTTCTAGATATGCCACTGCAATGGAGTTGTGACTGACGCTGATACAGCCCTGACAGACATGTATAAGTTCAACAGAAGGTGAAAGTTCTAAGAGTCTCTTGACTTGCTGCATGGGTCAGACTTACAAAAAGACAAAAAATGTTCTGATGCCCCTACAACAGACCCCAAATAGCTAAATTCAGCTCTCTCACACACCAGTGTAGGCCTTGAATAACTCCAATGAAGCCAATGGAATAACTCTGGATTTACACCAGTGAAAATGAGAGCAGAATTTGTTTCAGATGCCTGCTGTGTATCTCTGGGAGGATGTGCTGTTTGTTCTGTTTGTTATGTGCTGTGACTTTGTTAATTAAGCCCTGAAAGAAATACATAAGGCCAAATTCACCAGTGCAAATCTTGAGTAATTTCACAGACTTCAGTGAGTTACTCCTGATCTATGCCTTATGTAAATCAGAACAGCATTTAGCCTTATGTGATTTTTGTGGGGAAATGTTCAGATACTCAGAAAATGGGCATATGCAGTTGGTGTATGTCTTAGGAACCCATGTCAAAAAATTGGCCTGAAATATTAACATGTACTTTTCTAACTTACCTATCTCTTTGCTACCACTGAGTGGCAGCATGAACACAGTCCTGCAGTGAAATAATTTGTGACAAATGAAGCTCTGGAATATTTGATGTAAGTAGTAACTATAATAGAACAGATAATTCCTTTTGGTTTCTGCACCCTGAAAGGAATGGAGAACATATCATCAAACTAACAATAAAAGGAGGGACTAGCTATTTTTCAAATAAAGAAAGGAAGCATACAACAGTAAAGTTTAAAATTGCTCCTTAATGTAACCCTTACAGTACATACAAAGAGGCACTGACAGACTAACACTCTTGATCCAATATCTAGATACTACCAAGATGGGTATGTTAGAAATGCCTCGATAGATATTAGAAACGTGTCATGAGGAAAAGTTAGCAAAGGATCGAGCTGAAGGAAAGAAGTACTTGAGCAATCTTTTCAACCAGCCATGTGATTCTTTAAGGTAATGCTGTCTTCCAGCAATATAGATACATATATGGTTCTCAACGTATTTACCATTACGGGCTGCATATGCAACAATCTATGTGTTATGTGGGCCACATCCACACAATATTTTATATACATACACTACCTGTATGGCCCTGAGGATGTCAGATGGGCCTCAGCTGTGTGCTGACTGCGCCTCAAGGAGGCCACGGGTTGAGAACCACTGATTGATTGATTCTGTTTTTTTAAGTTTGAGCAACTAAGCCAACTTGAATGGGCATAGGGGGACTTAAAGCATTTCTGTTGTACAAGGATGAGGGATGGCAAAAACAGCAATGGACCTCATACAGCAGACCTCACCTCTTCGGCAGTGCACATCTGCACTGCCCCAGCATGGCATAGGAGAGGAACAGGCTGAGTCTGGCCAGGTATGCCTGCACGTGCTTTGCAGTCTTTTATGTGGATTGCTCAGACATTAGAAAATGTGTATTTTAACTATTCCATAGCTAAGTTGAGACATGGCCGAGCATACAGTCTCTAATGTATATTGGTTCAATATTGGGGAAAGTGAGCACGTCTGAATAAACAGGTGGTGGCTCTTATGAAATTCCTAAAGAGCTACAGGGCAGAATCCAAATTCCCAAAATGAAAAGAAGTCCCCAAGGCCATGTCCAGCTACTGCAGAATATGAAGAGCAGTAGCATACATGGACTAAATGCATGGAACCCTTGGAATTTATTTCAGTGTGGGAATTAGGATTTCATCCCACAGCTCTTTGACAATTTCCTGAGAGCGGAACCCATTTGTGCCTGCCTGCCTGCTATCTGAGCATGTCAAAACACTTCAGAGATGTTAAAATGCTGTTTGGCACTGAAAAGGTGGCACCATGGAATTCTAGGGTTCTTGTCCCAAATTACTTCTATACCAGAATTGTTCAATTTCCAAGGGGAAAAAAATCCTTTTTTCCCAACAGCTTGCTCTAACCTCAGTCTGTGAGCTGAGAGTCATCCTGGTTTTTTTCTGGCTTATGCATCATTGCCAGTAAAAAGATTCTGCAGGCTTAATTCTGTCTTCATTTATGTTTATGCAACACAGCACAATAGGTGCAGCTGAGGGCAGATTTAGCCATGCCAAATATGCTGTTGATGACACACACAAGGAGTAAAATCCAGCTCACTCATGCATAGCTCTCTTGACTCTGCAGAGCTAAGAGGAATAAAATTAGCAACAGCTTATATTTATCACTCAGCGGAACAGATAGAACCCCACGTATACTCAGGAATAACGAGAGAAGCTGAGTAAAAAGGTTCTGTTTTTGTGGAGGGTCTCATCCAGCACTCATTGAAGTCAATGGAAAGTCTCATTGATTTCAGTGGCCGTTAGATTGGGCTTTTAGTCACATTTCAGTCATCTTTGTGAGATGGATAAGTGTTATTTCCCCCTTCTACAGATAAGGAAATTGCAGCAAAGAGATTAAATTACTTGCCCCAAATTACAGCAGAAGTCAAGAGAGCATTAAGAATAGACCCCAAATCTCTTGTCTTCTTAGCGCTGTGCTGTAACCACCATCCTTCCTCTTTTTTTAAACTTGAGAGATGCTTGGTTTGTTAACATTGTAACCATAATCATTACAGGTGAGTCTAAGGCTAGAAGAGACTGTTACATGATCTAGTCTGACCTCCTATAGATCACAGGCTATTAATTTCACCCAGTTACGCTTGTGTTGAGCCCAACAACTTGTGTTTGACTAAAGCATAATTAATGTTTGGCTAAAAGCATATGTTCCAGAGAGGCATTCAGTCTTGATTTGAAGAGATGGAGAATATACTACTTTTCTTGGTGGTTTGATCTAGTATCACCCTCACTGGGGTAGTAGTTAATTTTCATCTATAAAAATACTGTAATGCAGTTTTTTACATTAATATTCTGTAGATTTGTTTTCTTAAAGCACACTGACTGCTATTTCAATATGCAGTCTGATTCCAGTTTACATTTAGGTTTAGGTATAGGTGCGGATTCTGCCATGTGATCCCTTCAGGTGTCCCCCTGCAGCTGACTGATACTCACAGGCCTAAGAGTCTCTCTTAATTTATTTAGTTAAATTAATCAAATTCAAGGTAGAATGTAGACTATTTAGGGTTCAAAACTACCCTCAGTTTCATATATGTAACTCCTCCTGAAATTAATTTGGGTACCTCTGTGCAGAGCAATGCTATGATGAGACCTTAAATTGTAAGATCTTTGAAGCAGGGACCATGAGTCAAATTCTGCTTTACCTGGTGGAAATCCAGACTAGCGCTCAGAGCTTTGTTTTAACTTAGTTTCTTAGCCTTGGAAAAATCAACACATTAAAAATATTTAGGCCATAACTTCAGAATGATAGTGGTCTACAGTAACACAAGGAGTGCGGGCATGGACTCATATAAAGTGACTGAGTGACACTCTGCTTCCTGACTGCTTTAAAAGCAGTCAATATATCATCCTATTGCATAAGACAAGTAGCAAACTCTACACAGATACCATAGTTCAACGTGATTTATAAATTATTTTAACAAGCTTTCTGCAAAGCCCCTTTTGAACTCACCTGCCTGTAGAATTAAAAATTACCACTCATTTCCTATAATTATATATTTTTTAAAAGGGATTTCCTTTTTCAATACATCAGTCATTTCTATAATCTTAAAGATTTTACCTCCATAGATGTTCAGGCCCACAGTTTCAATTCTGGGAGCTTAAAGCAAAGCACCTAAATCCATATGAAGCCACCCTAACAAAAGTGGTCCGACTTTCTCAGGTGATGATTACCTATGGCTCTCACTGAAGTCAAAGGGAGCTGCAAGTACTCAGAGCCTATGAAAATCATGTCAGACTGCATTAGAGGTTCTGGGCCTATTACAGCAATTGGGGTGTGCATATGAGATTCTATGGCCTGCAATGTGCAGGAGGTCAGTAGATTATCACAATGGTCCCCTCTGGCTTTAAAGGCTGAGTCTATATGGATTGTGGTGCCAAATGTTAGACCTCAAGAAGAGCTCTGTGTAATTCAAAAGCTTGTCTCTGTCATCAACAGAAGTTGGACCAATAAAAGACATTACCTCACCCACCTTGACTCTTTGTATTTCACAAGACTTGTCAACATGGTGCTTTAGCCCACTCTGGAGGGGTGAAAATTCGAGTCCGCTTGTGTGTCATGCTGTAACTGGCCCGTGTAGACCCTGCTGGTGTGCACTAAAAGCTCTCTACTGTACATTAATGTAATTTGAAATGGGACTATGTTATTGTGCGCAAGGAAATTTTTACTGTGCACGTGCCAGTAAGTGCATGCCATGCAAATATGCACAGTAACGTATACTCCTCTGTTGCAAACTAAAGCACCGTGTAGACAAGACCACAGTTATTGTGGCCCAGATTATCACATCTGCCCACTGGAAGCCAGATGCATCTTGGAGTAGGAGGTCAATAGAGCGGGCCACAATTTCCTGATTCCAGGGCCTCATCTACACCATACCCAGACTCTGAATAGATTAAAGTAGCTGGGGAGCTGTTTTAATTATCCTGAGTGGATATGTTCCCACATTGTCCATCTACATAGTAAAAACAAGGGCTTGGGGTTGGACTATGCGGCTAAAAATAGTGGTGTAGATGTTCTGGCTTGGGCTGATGCTGAGACTCTTACACCCTCATTACTTGCTGGGTTTCAGAGTCTGGACTCCAGCCCAAGACAGAGCTACGCTGCTATTATTAAGCGGACAGGGCTTGCGCCACAGGGTTGAGTCAGTTGACCTGGGCTCAGACTCGCTGCGGTGGGTTGTGGGTTTTTGTTTGTTTGTTGTGCAGATGTACCTCAAGTGGTCAGCCTCCAGCTGTAGTACATCATTCTCTGGCTACCCCGGTGCTGGGGAAAAGCCCCAACTAGGATGATCCAGCTAATCTGCTGGCCTTTTTGCTGGAGTGAGCTGGAAATCTGGCACATTATTTGTTGGAACTATTCCTGGCTGGTAACTTATTATTAGTTCATTGTATAAACCTTTTTGAATTGTGCGTGGAATGCAGTGCTGATGATTAAACTGTGGCATCTAAAAGTGATTTTATTTTCTAGCTAAGCTATTTATTCTTAAAACATCTGTTGTCTTTATGTGTAGATTATCTGCAGATAATACAAGGCCCATAAAAAGGATTCGTATCTGGGCCATTTTTTTTTATATACCACTTGACTGCACACGGATGGTCATTCTGAGAGCTGGTGGTTAGCTGACAAGAATTCTGAGAAGAATCAGATAATGCTTTGATCTCAAACTATGCTTTTTACCTACAAGAAGCTCCTTGTGGCCTGACAAGTCCTGTCAATAAAGTACCAGCAGATAAACCCTGGTGGAGCACTTGTATCATCTGAAAACAAATATAAAAGAAACACTGAAATCCATAGGTCCTCTAACCTTTTAAAATAGGCCAAACACCACTTTCAAGTTGTACCTTTTCAGTTCTTGTTTTTATAGCTCAACATCTGAACTGATGAAAATCTTTTTGCATTAAACTGAAGTGTTACAAACAGGACCAGAACTGAAGAGGATTTTATTGTTACCACACAGCAAGCATGTGATCAGATACAGCAGAATCTGAGCTGCTTTTTAAGAGTGGCTCAATTGAGAAGAGTTACCATAGTTCTTACTGGCTTAGGTCCTGATCCTGTGAAGGGCCGAGTGTGGAGCTGGGATCCCTTAGCATGTTGCAAGGTAAGTCTTTAGCTAGGAATGGCATTCCTTTTACCTTATGGTGTGTGTGTCTGGGGGGAGAGGGGAAGGAGGAGGGGGGAGGGGAAACCTTGCTACCTGTAAACAGGGGGCTGTTTGGAATGTTGATAATGATGGATTGGATTTTCATAGTAGTTTTAGCCTGTCATCTATATTTATCACCAGTTTTCTGCTGGTTCTTCCACTGTTGTGGGTTCATATCTATCAGAATCATGCACTCCATCTGAGAGACATTGTTAAAGACACATGGAGATCATCTGTGTGTTCCATGCTCTGGCCCTGTTTGTTAGACGATGCACCCTATAGTCGGTTTGCCAAATGTTTTCTGCTAGCATGCACTTAGCTTGTAAATTATTTGTATGTTGTTCATCAAGTGCTGTTTAAAAATATTATTAATCCTATCCCTGCTCTAAGTAGATAATTGTGAGAGTGTCTGTTGTCTTGAGCCAGGAGCTTCTAAGTGGTCAAAAATATCATTTTGTTGTTTGTTCATCAACATAAACTTGTTCTTTTTTTTTTGTGAGTTTCTCCTTTCTCTTTTTTTTTTGGTTCCCTTTTGATCTTGCCCCTGCTAATAAGCATGATAGCTAGAAGCGTTGAAGTACTATAATGTCACCTGCTTTCAAGAAGCAGGTTATTCAGCCCTTCTGTGCAAGTTACATGGAAATTCTTCTAGCTTAATCTCCTTGGAATTTAGAAACCAACGCACTAGTGTTATTGCAGAATATCAAACGATTTTACTGCCTAGGTTACAGAAGCAAAACCAGTCAGACATCACTTAGGGCACAAACAAGAGTCCACTATTCCTATCTATCTTGGGATGCTTTTTGCATGGTCTCTGAAAATATTTGTGAAAATGAAGTACTACCTGCTTTGAGAATAAAACCACCATAGTATTGAAGCACCTTCACCCTTTCTTCCCTGTTTACCCTTATGCATGGGAGCAGCTCCCTATAAAAATCTGCAAAGCACCACATTATGCTATTTTAAATCTCACCGACGCCGTGATGCCTACAAAGCACTTGACAATGGCTAGGCTGCTCATGTGGTGAAGCCACTCTTATTACAATAGCCATAGTCATCTCACTGTTAACTTGTGCTTCTCTGTCTGTTTTATTCAGCTGCTGTCTTTCAACATATACTTTGTAAGCTTTTGGGGGCAGGGACTGTCCTTGAATTAGGTGTTTTCAGTGCCTCTAGCATGATAAGGCCCTGAACACTAGTTAGGGTACAGGTGCTACCACAATACAAATAGTAAAGAATAATATTCTAAAATATTTCACCATGCTGTTAGAGCTGTCTGTTGCTTTCTATAGAAAGAACAACCTTAATAGTCTATTCTAAAAAGTATTAGATGGGAACAATTATCTTGAATTTCTTTATCTATAAAATAATAATAAAAAAGTTTGACCTGCAAATATGTGAATTCTCTGTGACTGTATCTTTAAGCTTCATACCAATCATGACCAAATTAAGTGCTAATAAAGACCAGGAAGTTAGTTTTGGCTGTGGGCGTTACACATTGTCATAAAACAATCAAGATGACCAAATCAGGACCTTCAATACAAACCCTATTTTCCACTCCTAGGCAGTATCTAAAGGTACAATAGCCTGCAGGTGCTTAACAAATAAACAATACAATTATACATTGTTGCATAACCATAAAGCTATAGTATCTTTAAACAAGAATTTTCTCTAACTTTCAGAAGGTTTCCTTAACGCTTTTGCCATTGCTTCAGGTATTGCATCCCAATATGACAGAATCTGCATAGAACATGGCATCAGACTGTATCAGAATTTAGCATGGGCAATAAGTTGTCTCAGTGGCAGCAATTCCTTATTACCTATGCTTTTTGAGCATCTCTGAGCAAGCAAATCGTAACCCTTGCTTAGATTAAACGAGTATCAACTGTTGTCACTGTTTAAAAAGATGTGCACAAAGAGCACAGAACACAGAAAATCCAGTATATTTATTGGTAACTATCTAATGTTCTTTAAATGGTGCCATCAAATAAATACAAAAAAGAGACAAAGTATTGCGCATAAATGGCCAATTTTCTTGATTTATTCTCTCAGAACTGTGCTGGGTGGGTGTGGCAAGCAGATATTTAGCAGCCAGACAAAGGTTTTATCCCAAGCCATTCTCCTGGCATGTGGCGGATACAGACAGAAAAGTTGAATGGGATCTAGAGTGAATATGTTATGTAGCAATTGATGCTACTGCAGGTGTTTGGTTAGGCTAGCTATGCCCTCTCTCTAGCTGCCCATGCCCCTTTAGAACACTTGTGAGTGTGCTTGCTGCAACATTCTCGCTGATTCCAGTGTGGGTAGAAGATGACTCCTTGCATTCTCTCTGTCCACCGAGAGAGTCCTCATGGAGAGGACAAACCCAGAATTCAGCCCAAAATGAGACTCTAGCACCAGCTTTTCATTTTGAATACTAGGTAGCTGGGTTCCCTCCTCCTTCCCCCAAGAATGTAATTGGCAATAAAAAGTTGCAATGTATAGCTTTGAAGCATTTCAAATTATTTGAAAACAGTACGCTGGTAAAGTAATGGCAGAAGAGAAACTACATTCAATAAAGCTGAAGCACAAGTGGGTATTAGTCTGCAATATATCCTATTGGGAACAGCTCTGGCTTCAAAATGTTCATGGCATACATCTCATACACCGTTGGTTACCCTGCAAATTGGTTTAAAAATGTTTCATACAGATATGGATGCACAATAAGTCTGTTCCTTGCCCAAGTACCATCATAAATGTGAGCACAACAGATATATAATGGCTACCTTTCATTGACATTAGAAGATTGTCTCTTTTGTTGATCCGTTACCAGCAAAGTTATTGTTTCTTATTCCTTTTATTAGAAGACAATAGTCTGATTTTGAACAGCATCTCAAAGTGTCTGAAATAAAACCAGCAATAAAAAAGAACAAAACTGAATCCAGCATGCATGCCAGGATTTTAGGCTGTACCTGAAAAATGTTACTGTTGTGAAATTCGGTTCCTGGTATTACAGGAATGGTCTCTGTAATAACCATCAGTTCCAGAATGCATCCTGTGATAGTGCCACAGATTTAAGAACTAACGAGTGTGTTCCATTGAGGTTTTAAGGGGTGTTTTTTTTCCCTTCAAAAAAGGCTCAGGCTTTCCTCCTTTCTTATTTGGATTAATCATCTGGGGTGGCTTGGTGAATTGGCCTGTGCTCAGATGTTGTGAGATGTGGTGTTAGTACCCTAGGAATGAGAGAATATCTGTAAAAAATATGGCACTCGATCAGTCCCCTCCTCTGGTAAAATCTATAGTAAGAGGCCAGAAGTGACATTGAACTCTACAAGATTCACCTTGCAGCGTTAGTTTTTTAAACCACTCCAAAAAGGTTGGAGGCGTAAGTGCCCATGGCACAGCTGGGTTGCTCTTGGAATTCACAGAGAAGGACTCCCAGATTGGTAGAGGCAGGAGTTGTTTTTCATGGACCGTTGCCTCTTTGTGATGGTTACTTGTGGCAGCAGGAATAGTTTCAGCAGGGATCATGGTGTTATTAGCCAAATCCCTCAGCAGCTGGTCACTATCGTGTGTGTGAAATCAAGGAATAGAGCCTTGTGTATATTCCTGTTGCTTTTATTCTTCCTCATCATTATCTTTTCCCACTGTTATCTGTTTCTTTTCCAGCCTGATGATCAACTGAGATATTGCTGTATGACAGCAGCATTGTTTCCTTTCACTTGTGCTGGGTAAGCCTTCACAGGAAGGGATAAATCCACTGTTGCACAGCCTATTTGATAAGTACAAACTAAAAGATTTCTGACAATGTCTCGTTGGCTTTTCTTTTTGAAGAATTTTGTTTGGTCTTAAGATGTTTTTAAATCATTCCCCTACTCTTTCCTGTTAAATAACATTGGGTTTGAAATGGGAGCTGGGCCAATTGAAATTTATAGGAGGATTCCAGGGCTCAGCAGTGAAACGAGTGTTTTAAAGCTTCCCACTTTAACTACTGAGAATAGACAATTTATGTGATGAACATAGCCACTATTCTTTGCTCATGAATTATCATCAGACTGAATCTGATTTTACTAAGGTCTTTGTTGTTTGAAATTATTTGAGAAAACATTTGTGCAAACTGCAAACATATCTATTGGCCTATGAATTGAGCTCTCACGGTCTACCATGGGTGAAATTCATCCCTTTGCAATGGGCCAGCACAAGGTCTGTACAACACTTAACTCCCTCATAAGGTATTTTGAGGACTTAAGTGGGACTTATTATTATTAAATATTTATACAATGGCATCCACAAAAGGCCGCATTGAGCAGGGCACTGTACAAACACAGAAAAAAGAAAATCCCTGCTTCGAAGTGTTTACAATCTAAAGACTCAGAGAGATGAAAGGTTGAGGATGAGGACACAATTGACAAGCAAATGAACCTGACAAAAAATTGGCCCAGCTCTGTAAGTTACATGTTTATTTTTTTAATTCAGGAGCAAGGAGGTGGGAAAAGGAAAGATGTGGAAGAGGAACAGTCTTAAAGACGTATGTGGTGTTTAGACCTTGTGCTAGCCTTCTGCACAGGGATGATTTTCACTCATAACTATTAGTTTTACTACAGATGATTGGAAACTAAAAAACATTTGTCATTACTTTTTTTTGGGGGGGGGTCTATTTTTCATCAAAATTTCATTTTGATAGAAATATTGATTTGCTCTAGGCTGGGCTCTTCATTATTTGCACTGTGAGATTAGTCACCTAAATCACGTGGCATTTTTTCTCCTTGAGTGGATGATAACCAATCCTTCCAAGAACTTTCAAGATAAGCACAAGAACACTTCTGTCAGGAATATATATTTATGATGCTTTCTCTTCCTGCTGACATTCTTGAAAACCATTTCTCTGACTCTTGCAGAAAATGAATAAAAGGGACTGTGAAAACTACTGAAGCAAATTTAGTTTATATACAAAAAAATTGCAATTACTGGTACTGCCTTTGTCCTACTCCAGCAGATTCAAATGTTATGCTTTACAGTTAATCATTGATTTTGAGCAGGATATCATCACTGTGGAAATCTACTGCTATTACACAAATGTTCAGAAATATTTTAGGGCTCCATCCTTCTCCCACTTAGCTCAGTGGAAATAGAATCTGGGCCATACTGCGCATCTCTTCTGCCATTATACCATCCTTCACCTATTTACTGAGGGTTAAGATCCTCTAAAACATGAGGTAAAGACCACCTCTTTCCTATTGACACTATTTTATTTTAATTGCATGGCTGAAAAGGGTAATATCAAATATTTTTAATCATCTACATTTTTTTAACTTCCCATAATTTATCATTTCTTTCACAATCTTGAAAATAATTTTTTTCAGCTCATTTTGTTATTTTCCATGTAGCAGGCATGGATTTTTCCCCTCTTTTGAATAAAACTAATTAATTAAGAACAGAAGTTTCATGTATATAATTTATCATGTTACAACATTTTATTTGAGCACTAACATAATTGATGATGCCAATGCAGTCCTGGAACTAGTGCTAATTGAAAGAGAAATCACAAAATTCATTCTTGTAAGTCTCACGATCAGATAACGTCACACAAAACACTAAGGTGCTGTTGCTCAGCTTTGAGACCCTTAAGCCTGGAGGTCATAATCAAATGCTTCCATACTATAATGAATCTTAATAATCAAGATCAAGAACAGTAATACAGATAAATATTTAGTCTGCCTAAGGAATAAGCATAACTCTGCATCTCTTGGTATTCAGCCCTCCCTTGAACTGATTCAAACCCAAACTTTTTTTGAGGCTTGTGAATGTTTGTCTTAGAGCCACATCTCCACTTCTTACCTATAGTGACAGGTCCTGCAGGCTGCAACTCCCTTTCCAGCATCATATTCTCCTTTTCAAGGGTTATCAGGTACTCCCTCCCCCCCCCCCAAACCCCCACTGTCAGGTGTCTTCAGAGCAGACATGGAAGCCAACTTCCCTAAGCTACTCCAGACACTGTGTATGAACAGCCATCTCTGGGGCCCAATGACCCCTCTACTGTTTCCTGCTGATCAGTCACTTTAAAATTCAGGATAGGCTTTAAGCCCTAGAATGTACCATTACATTCGCAAAGGTACTAATTTCAGCACCCTAAACCCCAGTGATAATGGATGAAATTTAAAAACATCAGTGCAATATCTAGCAGCAGTCAGAAAAGCAAAAGGGACACTAGATTGTAGAAAGAGTCCAAATCAAAATAGATCATTGTGGCACTGTACAAAATTTGGACTGAAGTGTACATTTTTAGGCACCATATTAAAGGGGCAATATAAAGTCATAAGAAACAAACAATTCAGATAATTTTAAAAGGCACAGAAGCGGCCTAAGGAAATAAAGTCCCATACATTATAACTATAGGGAAACTAGGTTATATTAATTAGGAAAGTGGAGATTAAAGGCAGGGCCGGGTCTACCATTTGTGCCTCCCCAAGCGCAAAAAAAAAAAAAAAAAAAAAAAGCCATCCAGCCTGCCGCCCAAAGAATGGACAGAATGCCGCCCCTTAGCATGTACCGCCCCAGGCACGTGCTTCCTCTGCTGGCCCTGATTAAAGAGGGACCTTACTCAAGTGCAATTTTTTTGAGGGATTTAGAGAAGTCAGATGCCACAAAATTATTCAAGAGTATAATTGATGCCGTTCCACTTTGTGCACTAATTTTAGCCTAAGACAAGATACAACACTAAGGGAATTCACAAGGACTGCTAAAGAATCCAACCCACTGTAAAGAACTGCGTTTCCCTGGTGCCATTGTAGCATTACCTAACTGTGCTTTTTCTAAGAACATAATTCCCACTGCTACTAGGTCTGGTGTAAGTGTCAAGCCAGTTACACATGTTTATAACGGGGACAGGGTACACCACTATATCACCATGATACCAAATGCTCATCATATTTGGAGCATTCAGCACTGGAATTATGTTGCGTACTCATGAACAGCTAAACATCAATTGTTATGATATTTACCATGAAGACAGTCACTTCCAATAAGAAACCCCTGTTTAGGGTGAAATTCATCCCTGTGCACCACTTAAACCCCACTTAAATTTTTACTGTGGGTCTGAAGTTTTGCATAGGGCCTTGTGTGAACCCTCAGCACAGCAGTGAATTTCACCCTAAAGGAATATCCATGGAGTACTGAACTTAAGAAAAGAATCATAAAGCACCATAAAATAAATACCAGTTTGATAACTGGATATGTAACTGAATATATTTGATGTACATCAAAGCAAAACTGTTTCAAGTACAGAACACTATAAGCAATCCTCTTTTAGAGACAGCAACCTGCTAAATGAATGAATGTATTCGAGAGACTAGGGTATGTATTTAGCGGGATTCTACTATAGCACAAATGTAAACCTTCAGGTAATGAAGAGCAGTCAGGTCTCTGCAAAGAGTAGGTAATTGTCATAGCAATTCATCATAGGCTAGGGTCCAAGGAGCTCAAGAATTTTAGGCTTCTTAGGCTAAAGCAGAGGTACCGGAAATGGAGTTATGGTAAAAGAATGGAAAGTCCTTCACAGGATTTAAATAAACAGATACCAAATGTAATAATGAAGTAATGGATATAAACACAACAGGATGCTGAATATTAGGAAGACAGAATTCAGAGCATTTTATATGGATTTGTGATGAAAAGGCCATCAGGCCTTTGAAACACTTCTATAAAAATGAAAGCCCTTTGGAAAGCAATATGCAGGTGACTGAGGTCCTGGGATCAGTAACATTTATCATTAGTGGAGAACAGCAAGTCTTGATGTCTTGTCAATTAGATTTTGTATAGCCCTCAGGCATATGCTTTGCCCAATACAGCACAGAATGTATGATGAGTCCTTCCAAGATATTTTCTGATACTTTGAGAAAACTATTACCATGTTACTTAATCCTTGGAAAAAATGCCCAGAGCTGCAATAGTTATTACCCTTTTTCACTTATCAGTGCAGCAGACAGTAAGATATTGGCTAAAATCTTAGAAAAAAGCTGGAATCTTTCTCCCAAGTATGAGATTATCCAAAAAGCAAACAAGACTAATAAAAAATAGACTTTCCTATGTCCTACCATAAAATCAGGCTGCTATATATCTAATTAACTTGATTAACCATAAAAACACCAAGATTATACAGCCATCAGTCTGGAGGAAGGAAAGCCTTTGACAGAATAGGATGGAAGTTTGTTACAATAAATTAAACAAATATGAATTCAAAGAGAACTTTTGTCAGTTTAATACTGAGACAGCAATCATAATCAATTATAATCTCACAAAAATATTCACTACAGTTAAGGGTAGAAACCAAAACACAAAACCATTAATTATGACCTCATATTTCCTCCACAAATACATGACACACTTGATATGTCTCATATGTCAACCCTAAATGTTTGCTGAGTTTGTGATGAATGTTTTGTGTTGTTCTGTGTGGGAGGGAGACGTGTTATGTAAAGTGTTCCCTAATCCACTGGCGGCCAAAAGAAATTCCTTGTGATGCTGTGGAATCAGTAACGGTCAGTGGAAATGTGCTGCATGAGGATGAGAGTACAGTTAGGAAGCATCCTAGAACTCTGCCTTTCCTTGCTTGTTAGGGTTTGTACCTTTCTTCTTCTTACCACCATTAGATAGAGTAACGCTTATATCTAAACCATGGCAAAAGGAGCAAGAATGAGAACTAAGGTAGAAATGACATGTGGAAGTAAGCAGTCAATAGAGTTGGTCAAAAAACGGTCAGCGTGTGTTACAAAAAAATCCTCCTCCATTCCCCCAAAAGGAAAACTTTGGACGTTCTGATTAAAAATCTCAAAACAAAAAATATTTGTAAAATTGCAAAAACTTTTGATAGGGAACACAACAACTTCTTGTACTGTTGTACTTTTTAACTCCCTTTTCCAGAAAAAGTGTGTGTGGGGAAGAATGGAGGGGGCAGAGACTAGGTTAAAAAAATGAAATATTTTCACCAAAACTTTTAGTTTGGTTGAAAACTCATTTTTTGTTGAAAAAATATTTAGGATGAACATTTTTGACCAGCTTTATTAGGAAGGGATTGGACTCAACCAAGGATTTTAGTCAGTGCACATTACTAAGTTGCACGATTGTCATATAAGTTAACTTCATGTTTGCAGACATGTATAGCTGAGGATACTTACCTTTCCCTTCTTCACTACTACTTCCTTAAGATCTGAAAGACTTTAGTATATTCAATAAATCCTTGAAAGTACTAACTTCAAGCTCCTTTTCCCCATCTCAATTTTAGAGAAATTTCTGCCCTTACTCATTGTGTGAATCCCTTTGCTCTGCAGATGTATTAATAGTGGATCACAAACAGGGGCCTAATTTTACAGAGCCAGACTCTTGTTTCAGTAGTGTAAAGCAGGAGTAACTCCCCTTAAGGGGAGATACGCATACTGACATAAAACTGGTGTAAGTCATAGGAAAATCAGGATTACATTATCTATACTTAGGTCCACACATACTATATAAGATATCGTGATGAAAGCTCTGTAACAAAATGATCTGATGCTAACCCCTGCACCTGTAGGATTGTTGCCTACATAATTTCCACTGGTATTATATATAACTTGCTCTTGAGAATCTCCAGAAATGGAGGCAAACCAAAGTTTTAACTCAGAAATTAACACTTGTCTTATCTGAATTCATGACCTAGTTCATTTATTTGGAACCCAAGAAGTGTATGGGAAGGAGCTAACAACAATACTTCATATTTTACTGCCTGTCTAACAATAGCAGCAGATTTGAAAAAGTCCAGTATTTCTTTAACCTGAAAATATGCTATCAGATTTAGGGTCTTAAACTGGCTGAGAGTACTGTAGGTTTCAAAGCTCACAAATCCAAGAACATTCTGCATCCACATTTTATTCAATTTTCTCTGTTCTGTTTCCTTTAGTTCTTGCTAAGAGTCATCCACAAGTAACAAGCCTGGGATGTATTTGAGCAAACAGATGGCTTTGTATGGCATAATGTAAGTGGGAAGATATGGTTCTTTCCATGAATCTAAAAAAAAAAAAAAAAAGGGGGAGCGGGGAGGGATTTTGATTCAGGTCATTAACCCTTACAAATGAAAACTAGAAACAGTAATGCCATCTGATGTGGCAAATGAGTATTTTGAGAATTCAGACCATGGAGTTGAGATTCCACAGAGCAATCACATTATATTTTTCTGATATCGAAAGAAAGGAGTAGCCAAAGTTATGATTGCTTTTCTTTTTCTTTGGAGGATTAGGAAGAATTAGGCCCCTAGCACAGAAAGATTCTGAATTTAACATCCAGAAAAGGAAATCGATTATTGAAGCTCTTCAAGGATATACTCTTGAAGTACTGGGTAAAAGCAAGGTGTTACCAGGATTAATCAGCCTCAGCAGCAAGCATCTGGCCATTAGTCCTGTGTACGCTTACTGCCAAGAAGCTAGCACATGCATTCTCAAGTGGCCTCTACTGCATGTTCATGGGCTGTCTGGATTTTATGGCTCTGTAGCCGTGTGTATGAAAGCTTCAGAATCAGTAGTGATGCTATGAACAGGCTGCCATATTCTCAGAATATTTTCCTTCCCCAGTATACTATGGGTGTGGGCAGTATTTCATTGCCACCCCCAAAACAGCCTGTTTACTGTCTCTTTGGCTTGTGAATAGATAACAGCAAGGGTGACTGTTCCTTTGTCTTCCCCTCTTTTCACAGAACCAGCATTCAGCATGAGCAAAACAAGCAGCTGCTTGGGGCCCTGCCCCTGGATGCTCCACATCCCATGCAAGCTCTGAAATTCACAAGTTGACCCTTGTGGGATTGCAGGGGGAAGAAACAATCACATACCTGATTCCATCCAGCAAAAGGAGTAGAAAGAGGAAGCAACCTAGGACTTGATTTCTCCCCTTCTGGGAGCCTGGGGCATCACTTTTGCTTGGGTATCAGCCTTTCCATTTGTGAATCAGTTTGTTAATTTCAATTGGTTTTGCTGTTGCTGAGGTAAGAAAAAAATTGCCAAACTACATAACATTCAAAACACCCTATAAACAGTGCAGAAACCTTAAAATCCCATCTGCTGTGCAGGTGCATTCCATTGAATAACATTGAGAGCTGGTCAATACACCTCCACAAACAAGCAGAAGAAGCAGGATGTTATGGCCCAAGACTGTAAAGAGTTACTCCTGGGGGAATTCTGCGCTACTGCATGTGTGCATAATTAATGAGTTGTGCGTATTTATTTTTTTGCGCCGAAAAAAGCTTCTGCCAAAATGTTGCTGCAGTTCTGCCTTTTGCCCACCAGAGGGCACTGTGGTGATAGAACACAGCAGCAGCTCCTGGCCAGCTAGGGAAGAGAAAGAGCCTTCCTTCTTCACAGCGCCTGTCAGAGGGTGGCTGAGTGGGGGGGTACAGGGACACATGGGGTCAGGGGATGCAGGGACACATAGGGACAGGAGGTTGCTGAGTGGGGATACCTCTCAAGCATACACATATTAGTATTAAACTATACTATATTATAGTTAGAAACTAGCAGCCTTACACTATTAATTTATTCCGCTGCATTGTCTGCTGTTTGTTGCTGCTTGGTCAGGTCTCTTCAACAGCTGTACTCTTCTTCTATCCTCTCGGGCAGTCTTCCCATCTCTCAATCAACTGCCTTATATATGGTTTCATTGGTCATTAGCTTCTACTGAGCATGCTTGCTTGACCTGCTTAGCTAACCTTTCACCTATTTTCAAACAGAGCATGCTCACTAGCAAACATTACCTCATTTTTGATAACCAGTTAAAGCAGCACTGAGCTGGCCCAAGCCAGTTCAGGCTGAGGCTTGTTTGACCTTTCTGTCTCCCTTTTACTTTTTGTACTGCACATGCTCATTGTCTGACAATATCTCATTCTGCACATGCTCACTTGTGGTGTTTTTGCCTCAGAGAAATGATTACCCCATCTGACCTTACTGCTCATGCCCCAGGCCATTTACTTCATGGTCGTACCTCATTTTATGTAATTTTTTACTACTGGGCATGCTCAGCCCAGCTATACTTCATGGCTGTATCTCATTTTACTCTACATTCTACTGGCCATGCTCAGCTCAGGAATCTCTCAGCTCTGGGCATATGACCTACATTGTACAATAGTAAGTAACCTGCAGCTTTCAGTTGGTGAAGTGACTCCTGCTTATGGTATGCTGCCTGGAGTTCCTTCCCAATAATCTTCAGTAATCAGCTTGCAGGACACTCTGCTTCCTCTGAAAGTGATGCCATTACTGTTCCATGTCTATTGACTTCTCACCGGCAAGCAATATAAAAAACTACATATCTTGTCCTTATCAATTAAAGATAGCACTTTCAGAATGTAGTGCCTTATGGGGATGCTTGCAGTGTATGGTGATTCTGATTTACTGTACTGTAGTAGTACAAGAAAAATTCAGCTCAGTTTGTTTATTCGATTTATAAATCCAATATTTCCTTGCAGTTTCTGAATTCTACCCTTCGTCTTTTTATGGGAGCTTTTCTCACAGTATATACTTATATAGAACATCTCACTGTATGTGCTGGTGCCATAAATATTCTTATAAATCTTCACCAGGCATTCTTCAGTAAAAATAGTGCTACACTAGATTAAAAAATGCAAACCACTGTGAACCACAGACTGCTATAGGACCTGTTCAGACTTGAGACAAATAAAACTGCTCCCTGTTTACTTTTATATGATTGATAGTAAGAAGAGACTAACATTGTAAAGTTAATATTTGAATTCAATATTTACACCAGAGGGATCTTTTTCAAATGTTGAACAAACGCAAGACTGACATTGCACCCAGGTTTGGTATAAACCAAGATAAGCCTTCCACAATAGTCCCCATTCTTTCTTTCTGTTGTTTTTAAGGAACCCAGTGTTCTACAACATCCCACCTCCCCAACTACCAATTTGGGAGCAAGGGCCAGATTCTCAAAATCAGTAGGAGTTAGGAACCTAAATACTTTTGAGGATCTGAATCCATCAGCATCCTTCCTTCCCCATCCATGCTTTTTCAAGTATTGGCCAAATGGCCTACTCCCCCATTCTGCATTTTTGGAGCCTATTTCCCCTAAGATGCCCAACAGCATCTTCAGAGCCGTGAATGAGCAGCAATGGTACTAGGAAATGTGGCTGGGATATAGAGTAACTAGATTTTCCACCTTAAAAACAGGACCATAGGTTGCGTGGGCAAGGCCATGTAGTAGGGTCTCAGTTGTATCATGATCAGTGGAACTGGAATCAGAAGGCCCATGTTCCCTAGTGTTATTGTTATTGAAGAGACACTAGGGAAAGCAGACAGGCTGAAAGCAATTCATCTCCATGGACAGAGCAGCACATAGGGTTTAATAAAGTTCCACTTGTTCGACTTAACCTGCACTCAGCTTCACACTTTGCAAATGAAATATCAATAACTGGATATATAGATGTGTGTGTTTCCCTCTCCAAACCCACGTACATTAATCTTCCCCACAGTATAATGTAAAACCTTCAATACAACCTCAGCAGCATTAGCAAATATTCAAGGTTGTGCCCATGTTCTGTGTGTGATGTGGGAAGTGTTGTGTCTGTGTGGGAAGCAAGAGGTTTGCAGCTGGGAGAGTGTTTGGCTGGGGTGAACGTGGATGTTGTACCTTGTCCATGATGCAGTAGCATTTTCAGGCTGGATGTGAACAAAGGGTCTGGCTCTTTGCTGTTGGAACCTGCTAGCGGATATGCTGTGTCCAGTGTATTTTAAAAGTAAAAGGAAGAGTTTTTACCTGTCAAGTCCTGAATTCAGGGCACTGTGTGTCTCTGACAACTTGGTGACCCTGCTATTGCCTAAAACAGGAACTACATTCTTTGTACTGCTTTTGGTGTTCTGGGTGCCATCCATTCTGTCAGGAAAAATAAGGTCTGGTCTATACTACCCGCCTGAATCGGCGGGTAGAAATCGACCTCTCGGGGATCGATTTATCGCGTCCCGTTGGGACGCGACAATCGATCCCCGAATCGGCGCTCTAACTCCACCAGCGGAGGTGGTAGTAAGCGCCGCCGACAAAAAGCGGCAGAAGTCGATTTTGCCGCCGTCCTCACAACGGAGTAAGTCGGCTGCAATACGTCGAATTCAGCTACGCTATTCACGTAGCTGAATTTGCGTATCTTAAATCGACTCCCCGCTGTAGTGTAGATGTACCCTAAGTTTCACCAGCTGAAGATCTGATCCATTGATGGCACTTAGTGGCCTATAGCGTGTCACAATTAATAGGGGAAGAAAAGGACAGCATGATTATTTAAGGAAAGTTGGAACAAACTTTCTAAATGTGTCGGCCTCACGAAACCAAATCCACAAACAACCCAATTACTAACGTACACCAAAATCTTGATTTTTCTGGAAAATGTCTGTGCTAATCTAGGAACACTGAGGTCAACATTACTTTCCTACCCAATAAGTGTCAGGTCTAAAATCATGAGTACAAATATCTGAGATTTTTTGTAGCAGGTTGTACGTGAAATATGCTAGCAGAAATGAGTTAATTAAATGGAAGGCTGATAAAATTACATATGACTTCAGGTATAAAAATGTAAGGTGTAACAATGCATTTCAATTCTTTATTGCTCTCTAATGCTCTCAAATACTGATTGTATTTTGGCTGATGTACTACAGGATATAGGAGATGAATCATAGAAGATTAGGGTTGGAAGCAGAGGTGAAAGTAAGCAGGTATGGTCCAGTACGGCTTCTCTGGCGGTGATGTAAAGGGCCCAGGGCTCCAGCTCCTCCGAGGAGCGCCGGGCCCTTTAAAGCACCACCAGAGCTCCAGGCTCTGGCAACGTTTTAAAGGGCCCGGGGCTCCCTGCAGCGGCTGGAGCCTCTGGCCCTTTAAATTGCTGCTGGAGTCCCGGGGCTCCTGCAGCCGGGCTCAGGTGGGAATTTAAAGGGCCTGGGGCTCCTGCAAACCACCGCCGGAGTCCTGCTGCCGCTACCCCAGGGCAGCAGCGGCAGGGTTCCAGCGGTGATTTAAAGGGCATGGGGCTCTGGCCGCTGCAGGGAGCCCTGGGCCCTTTAAAGCGCCACCCAAGCCCCGAGGGGTAGCGGCGGCAGGGTTCTGGCAGTGATTTAAAGAGCCCTTTAAATCCCTGCCTGAGCCCAGCTGCCGGAGTGGATTTAAAGGGTCCAGGGCTCCCCGCAGTGGCCGGAGCCCCGAGCCCTTTAAATTCCCGCCAGAACCCTGCTGCTGCTATCCAAGTGGCGGCAGGGGTCCGGAGGTGATTTAAAGGGCCCGGGGCTCCCCACAGTTGCAAAAGCACCAGGCCCTTTAAATCCCCACCGGAGCTCCAGCAGCCGAGCTCCTGCGGTGATTTAAAGGGCCCGGAGCTCCGCGGCGGCCGGAGCCCTGGGCCCTTTAATTCACCCCTGAGCCCCCAGGCTCCCAGCCGCCTCTGTAGCTGGTAGCTCTGGGGTGATTTAAAGGCCCTGGGGCTTCCAGCCACAGATGGAGCCCCAGAGCCTTTAAATCTTGAAAGGCCCCGCCTCTTCTGGTTGAGGCCACGCCCCTGCTCAGGACTTCGGCGTACCGGTAAGTCCTTTAAATTGGAAGGTCCTTTAAGTCCCCCTGCTTGGAAGAGACCTCAGGGGGATGCAAACTTCAGAAATAAATGTTTAGGAAACAAATTATTTACAAGCACAAGTTCTTAAAATCAACCAGTGTGACGGCACGCAGTCATATGCCTGACTTCAGGGTCATCTAAAACACACTTTCTAATTGGGTTGTGCTGTGCTTTGCTTCCCTCTGAAAGAACTACAACACAAATGACACCAAAGTAGTACCTAATATATTCCTTAACTTTGTTTGTTTACTGTGTGTTGTGGTCACTGTTAAACTTGCCTTTTTGCCTTAGCTGAATGGAAATGTTTACCTCAATATTACCTGAATTCTCCTCTACAAATCACAAGACAGCCTGTTGCTAATTTCCCTTTTACATTCTCCCCTGTCTAATTATAGTACCAATCCGATGTCTTGGAAGAAGAACAGCTTAGATAACTTTTGATTATGTATCAACAATAGGCTCTGCCTTACAGGAGATAGTGATATGGATTTAACCCAATTTATTTAGGATTTGAGCTTTTATTTCTCAAGAGGTGCATGAGTATCTTTTATACAGCCACAAGTTAGGGATCCTTTCTTGTAGTCAGTGTGACAAATGAACAGGACTGGCAACAGTATTGTCAACTGAGCCAGCTACCCTGCAAGCAGGACCGGAAACCCTTCACTCTTAAAGTGATAGCATGTGATTATTACATAGTACTCAATGTACCACACTCTAGAACAAGGGTGGCCAAAGTGTGGCTTGTGAGCCACATGCAGCTCTTTTACAGTTAAAGTGTGGCTCGCAGAGCCCTTCATGCTCCCCATTCTCCCTTATTAGCGTGTGTGGGGGGGGACCTTGGGCTTCTGCCCTGCAACGGGGTGGTGGGGCTAGGGGCTTCTGCCAGAGATGCCTGATGCCTGCTGAGAGTGGAGGGGGACAATTTAAAGGTTCAGGCCCCCCAACATCTTGAGTCCCTCCCCCACAACCATCAGCGGCCCCTCCCTGCAGCTCAGGTGTTAGCTCCATGTTGAGAGGCAGTGGCAAACAGCTGGGAGCTGGAGAGAGGGGCCACTGCCTTTAGCTCTACAAGAAAGGCAGCACCAAAAGCAGCAGCTCTTCCTGCAGCTCCCAGTTGTTTGCTGCTGCCTCTTCCCACGCCCACAGCTCCCAGCTTGCCAGCTCCAACAGCTGCTGTGCAGGGAGGGGGCCCGGCAGAACCATGTGACTGAATGGGGCCAGCAAACCCTTGGAAAAATCTGGGGAGGCGTGCCCCCCCCCCGCACATTGCCTCTGGCTTCTGCCCAATGGGGCGGAGTGTCTTAAGTCTTCAGCCACCCCTACTCTAGAAAGAGACTACCTGTGGTCTGTACTTCTAAACAATTTAGAAAAGCAATTGTACTGTCCTTTAAAAATTCTGGCATGAAGAAATCATTTTGAAAATGAAACCCATTTTGGGGGGCTTGGTCAGTTTAAAATATCTTTCTTGGCTAGAAGATGGGTGTCATAGTTACAAGGTCAGCTGCACCTTCTGACTCTCCCATTCAGGTGACAGACTTGGTGCCTTCACTCCTCTTGGACAAATCCCACAATTCTCCCACACACAGACTGGTTAGAGTTTACCAACTGTGATCCTTTAACAGATCCAGCTAGGTTTGGCACCTGCAAGAGTCTTCAATTTGGAAGTTGTGACCAGTAATTAAATATAGTGAACAGCTTCTTCAAAACAAAGTTGTATATTAACTGTGGAAATATAACAATTAGGGCTGTCATGCAATTAAAGAACTTAATCGCAATCAGGCGATTAAAAAAAATTATTGCAATTAATCGCACTGTTAGACAATAATAGAATACTATTTATATAAATATTTTGGATGTTTTCTACATTTTCAAATATATTGATTTCAATTACAACACAGAATACAAAGCATACAGTGCTCACTTTATATTTATTTTTAATTATAAATATATGCACTGTAAAAATAAAAGAAATAGTATTTTTCAATTCACTTAATACAAGTACTGTAGTGCAATCTCTTTATCAAAAAAGTTGAACTTACAAATGTAGAATTATGTACAAAAAATAACTGCAGTCAAAAACAAAACAATGTAAAACTTTAGAGTCTACAAGTCCACTCAGTCCTACTTCTTGTTCAGCCAATCGCTCAGACAAACAAGTTTGTTTACATTTGCAGGAGATAATGCTGCTCACTTCTTGTTTACAGTATCACCTGAAGGTGAGAACAGATATTCGCAAGGGACTGTTGTAGCCGGCATTGCAAGATATTTATGTGCCAGATAAGCTAAAGATTCATCTGTCCCGTCATGTTTCAACCACCATTCCAGAGGACATGCGTCCATGGTGATAATGGGTTCTGCTCGATAACAATCCAAAGAGGCGCAGACCAACGCAAGTTCATTTTCATCATCTGAGTCAGATGCCACCAACAGAAGGTTGATTTTCTCTTTTGGTGGTTCGGGTTCTGTAGTTTCCACATCAGAGTGTTGCTCGTTTAAGAATTCTGAAAGCATGCTTGTAGCAGGGTAGTCACCCTGCTCCTGCCCTGAAGGGCTTAAAACAGCCCTGGGAGAGGGCTGTGGTGGGGGAAAAGGTAGGCTGATGGGGAAAGCAGCCACAGCTTTGGCCAGCTTAATCAGGGCTCAGCTGGCCCTTATAAGAGGGCAGTGGGCCAGAAGCTAGGACAGACACTCTCTCTCTAACCTTTAAGAGAGAAGGATCTGGCTGCCTGGGAAGCTGAGGAGGGTACCTAGGGTGGAGCAGTGCTGGGGAAGGGCAGAGGGAGCTGGGAAGCTCCAGCCTAGCAATGCCCTAGGCCGCAGGCAGAGTTAAGGGCCCACAAAATAGGTACTGGGGCTGCAGAGAGGCAGCCCAGAGATAGGCAGAGGCAGCAGGTCCTAACCCTCTTGCCAATGATGAGTGGTTTACAGACCGCAGTCGGCCCCAGGGAGCGGGGGCTAGATGATGACTGGCAGCAGCCACTGAGGCAAGGTGGGTTTAGAGGGTTGGGGGTTCCCCTGGGAAGGGAACATACAATTCTCCCCCCAAGTACTTCAGTCACAAATTTAATTAATGCATTATTTTTTTAAGGAGCACCACCAGCAAGGAAGCATGTCCTCTGGAATGCTGGCCAAAGCATGAAGGGACATACAAATGTTTACCATTGTCTCCCTCCTCATGGAAGAGAGATGAGTTCAGGAAGGAGTTAATTCTTTGAACCCCTCTAGCAATTAGCAATTGAACAGGTACACATAATAATCATAAAAATAACTCAGATTACCTAGATCTTCATAGCAGTTAAACATGAATATTAAATAATTAGCCACAAATAACTTATTCAAAGAATGTTGTTGTTTTTATATTGTTCACAAAGTGTAAATTGAAAAATTCTACTATATATTTTTTACTGTGGTAGTGTTCAGAGTCTGATCAAGGTCCCATTGTGTTAGAAGCTGTACAAATGCATAAGATAATAAGGTTCCTGCCCTGAAGAGCTCAAAAGTATTCTCTAAATTTTGGGCTGCAGATTGTTCATGAAGAGTTTTTTGCATATACTGTCATTGCAAGTCATGCTATGTCCATTATTTGCATTGTTCTTATGGTTCTTTGACTGACTGGATTACTTTCATGACTAACCAACATAGCCTGAGTTGTGAAATTTATAATTGAAGATACAATTTGTAATTCATTTGGGGAAATATTCGAGCATAATTAATCTTCAGTTTTTGCTGAGCTAAAGGAAAGCTTAGGAAAGCTTCAGTATATCCTCTCTCTTTGTACCACAGAGCTAATGAAATTTGATAAGCCAATTTACTTTACGTTAGTCGAGAGTTCTGTCATTCACAGATTCATTCATAACATCCATCATCTTGGTTCAAGCACTTAATTTATTGGAAATAAAGGTCCATGGACAGTTATAAAAGAAAAGTGTAGTTTCTTTAGTGAAGTCTTTTTAAAACTACAAGTTTCTCAGCAAAAACCAAGAGCAGATCACAAGGAATATCAAGTTCAGCAGGCTTCAAGTGGGATTCACTTTAGTTATACTGGCTTGATCGTATACATTCAAATAGCTATCAGTGCGGTATAGAGAGTGTCTCTGTCTAGCATGCACATATGATCATGCATGAATCAGTTAGTGGAAATGTTTGTCTGTTGGGGTGGATCCTGCACAGTGCTGGTATAGAGTATCACATGTGTAAGTGCAAGGTAAAAAGTGATGGAAAGGACCTGGGCTGACAGGGAGTCTGCTGCTGTTATAAAGAGTGCTGCCTGCACAACTACTAAATTATTCCTACCTTGTAGCAGGAGTCAGACCTGGAAGGTGGGGAGGAGGAGAGAAACATTGCCCGATCAGATATGCCCACTCCCTGCCCAGATTTTACACTGCGCTCTTGAGAGGGAGAGGGCATACAAGGGCCTTGAGATTTAATGCTTGTCACTGTGGAGAAACTCACCAAAGCCCCAACCCCAAGTACAGTACTTAAGCATGTGCTTAAACATAATGGGACTGACTGTTGTAAATTTAATTGTGTGCATGCCCAGCCTCTGCTCACATTTGTGATGGAATGTGGTAACCTTGGGTATACTGCTGGGCGAGGGTTTATTGGCACAAGACCTTTGTTGTTACTGATATTGTATGTCCAGTTTAGAATTTAATTTCCCATGCCTTCATTTGGTGTGCGTTGTCCTTCACTCATGTTATGCCCATCAGCATGTCAAAGGGCTGTGTCTGGATAACTCTGTGTCAGTGGAGAGATGAATATCATTTTAGAAGCTAGTCTGGTGCTTTCTGTTTCTGAAATTTGTCTCTGAGAGGTGCACGTGAACAGACTTAATGTTCCTTTGTAGTCATATTGAGACAGTTATTTTGAAACTGGAATATTTCTCCTTTTTATTTCTCTTCCATCAATAAGAAAAATCTCCTGTGATGAACCAATAAAAGGTGGTGAATTACCCTAAAAGAAAGTATTCTGCAAGAATATTTAGATGCTTAAAAAAAAAAAAAAGCACTGTCTCTCAGTTGGCTATGGATGCAATCTATAATTAAATTAATTTTGTGGCCCCTTAAAATTAAAGGCATCTATTTTCCACTGACATCAATTTTCTTAACCTAAAAGGGTAAAGCTTTTATAGTGCTGTGTGTGCATGTGTGTATATATTATATAAAATACCTCTAGTTGTGATACTTATTGTTAAAGTTTCTTAACACTTTCCATTATAGCCCTGTTTTCAGTTGCTTATAACTTTTTGTTGAATGTTAACTGTTCATGTTGAAATTTCCTGTGCTAGGTGTCTGCCTCAGGCTGTTTTTTTTTTTTTTTTTTTTTTTTTTTTTTTAGATTCAGACATTTCTTAGAACCAGTCAGAATAAAGGAGAAGGAGGAAGCAGCTGAAGATATGAGGAGGGGGCAAATGAAGACAGGAGCAATAGGAGAAGAGGTACACAGTGACAGGAGCCTGTGAGGACAGGGGCAGAAGTGATGGGTGGGGGGAAATAGGAGCAGGAATGGATTAGGGGGACAAGGGCGTAAGGGTTTGTGAAACACTCAAATATTACGGTGATAAGTGCTGTAGAAAAGCCCAAGAAGAAATTAATAATTGTGTTTCCAGTGCGGGGTTTGGATGTGATGCAGTAAATAGGCCTGGGCCACACATTGAATAATGAGGATAGAAAGGAATATTGAATAGCTACCCACTTGGTGAGCACTGTCCATGGGTGGCTTGCACTGCTACTACCTGTACTGTATATGATCAGTGGATAAACAGAGAACTTCTGTCATGGGTAGTGTCATTACTGCTTCATACATGAGCACCATTCACAGACACACAACATAACTATAGAGACCTCACAAAAATGAAACAGTTTGGCTCTTCTAAAACAATAGTGTATTGAGTAATTTTACTTATAATTGAAATCCTGATAAATGACATCCTCCTCCTGATAGAAGCAGTAGAGAGGCTGATCTGATAGGGGTATTCTGCTTTGTTGACAGAAACACTTAGCTTATCTGAAAGCATAATTTTGCTAGACTTAATAGGACATTCTCATTTTCAAAAAGGACCTCATTCACACATTTGTATTGCACCGACAGCAATAATTTGAGATGAAAGCAATTTTTTCCCTATTAAAATGCAGAACTTTTGGCCATAAATATCCATGCTTTGGACAGAAACTGTAGTCACTTATCTGCTCCAGTACAGTAAATGAAAACAAAAGGTCCTACAAGCCCGTTTTAAAATGCAGGAAAATATTTTATTTAGATCATTAGGAGGAAAGAAATGATCAGAGGGTGAGTACTATATTGGGGAGGAGTCAAATTTCCTTTTCCTTAATATGTCATGTTAAGATTATTTCCCTTGTATCTGCAATTAAGTAGTGGTATAGTTCAGAAATCCATAGCTGATTCTCCATCCAGAGTTTGTGTACCTTTGGGAAAAGACATATGCCATTATTGGACCAATGAGTTGGATTAACTTGCTATTATACTTTTCCATACGGAAAAAGCATTTATAAACTTTCAATCTTATGTCTTATTTTAGATTAAGGGTAATCACAAAACAAGAAAGACAAGAGTGGTGTATGGTTCCTCTCTAACATGTTGCATCAGCTGTGCTCAGAAAATGGCAGTGTAAGCGTGCGGACTCACCCCTGCAGTGCCTCCTGCTGGTCATCCATGGGAATTAGCTCTGCCAGCCTTGGAGCACCCTCTGCAGGCTGGTGATCTGCCTGCCTCTTGGCCCCCGTGTCCCTTTATCTGGGGGCTGCCCCCTGACAGTAACACCTTTCTCTTTATAAATAAATTAAGGGAGATATCCCATCTCCTAGAACTGGAAGGGACCTTGAAAGGTCATCAAGTCCAGCCCCCTGCCTTCACTAGCAGGACCAAGTACTGATTTTGCCCCAGATCCCTAAGTGGCCGTCTCAAGGATTGAACTCACAACCCTGGGTTTAGCAGGCCAATGCTCAAACCACTGAGCTATGCCTCCCCCAAAGACCCTCTTTGGGTCTCCCCTGCCCAGGGAACCCCTACCCACTAACCACACCTCGCCTCAGTGTAAGGTTACTGCCAGTCACCATCTAGCCCCACTCCCTGGGGCAGACTGCAGTTTAAGCCACTCATCATAGGCAAAGTTGGGTCTGGACCCGCTGCCCCTCTCTGGAACCCAGTGCCTCTCTGGGGCCTTGGACAAGGCCCTGCAGCCTGGGGAGTTGCCAGCCTGGAGCTCCCCAGCCCTGCCTCACTCTAGGCACCCTGAGCTTCCCAGCAGCCAGGCCCTTCTCTCTCTGAAGGCAGAGAGAGAGACTGTTTCGGCTTCTGTCTCACAGCCTTTTATAGGAACCAGCTGGGCCTGATTGGGGCGTGTCCCCAGCTGTTACTGCCTTCCCCAATGAGCCCAGGCTTTCCTTCCCAGCCTCAGCCCTCTCCCAGCAGGGCCGGCTCCAGGCACCAGCCCACCAAGCTTGTGCTTGGGGCGGCACCTGGACGGGGGCGGCGCGGTGCTCCGGCTCTGGCCGCCGGGGAGAGCGGAGCCCTGGCCCACACTCCGCCCTCCCCCCGGCGCTCTGGCCACCGGGGAGAGCGGAGCCGCGGCGGGCTCTCCGCCCTCCTCCCGGCGCTCTGGCCACCGGGGAGAGCGGAGCCCCAGCCGGGCTCTCTGCCCTCCTCCTGGGGCTCTGGCCGCTGGGGAGAGCGGAGCTGCGGCGGGCTCGCCGCCCTCTTCCCGGGGCTCCGGCCGCCAGCGGAGCCGTGGCAGGTGCACCGCCCTCCCCCCGGCACTCTGGACGGTTGGGGAGAGCGGCCTGCGGCTGGGCTCGGTGCCCTCCCCTGCCGCGCTGGGGGGGAGGGGGGGCAGGGGGAGGCTTTTTTGCCTGGGGCAGCAAAAAAGCCAGAGCCGGCCCTGTCTCCCAGGGCTGGCTTTAACCCTTTCTGGGCCGGAGCGGTTGACCACTCCGCTACAGGCAGCTACTTCTGCTGAAAGCATCATCATTATAATAATTTAAGGGTGTAGTTCACTGAAAAGAAAGAACAACATTTCCATAGGTACATTGATTGCACCTGCACAAATTAGGGGGGAAAACCCTAAACCTGCCAGGGTGGTTAAAATTTCGATAAGTTTAAATGAAGGAAATCTCTCTGTAGGTACTGAAGAGAAGCACTAATTCTAGATGGTAAGTTATTTGGACCAGGGACTATGTTTGGTTTTGTGTCTCTCCTGTGCCTATCACAATAGGGTCCTGGTGCAAGACTGGAGCTCCTAGGTGCAACTGCAATACAAATCATAATAGTGGAGTTAGTGTCTGGGATGGCTTCACTGTCCTAGTCAAGTAACCACCTCGATCAGCCAAATACCAGAGACAGCAAAGTTCATTGGATCATTTTTCTGAAAAAGGAAGCCTGAAGAGTACATGCAAAAAATGTGTGATTACAATCCTTCACATCTGTGCAATTAGTGATGGCACACACCAATGACTGGGTAAGCAGTCATGATAAATGGCTGCATGGAAAAATAGAGAGACAAGGCGGGTGAGTTCTCTCTCACCAATAGCAATTGGTCCAGTAAAAGCTATCACCTCGCCCATCTTATCTCTCTAATATCCTGGGACCAACACGGCTACAACAACACGGCATAAAAACAACAGTTCAACGATTATGTTCTTACTTTGAGTGAAGGTCAAAAAAGGTTGAACTGAAATTGCTGATGTTGACCAGTTTTTGAGCCAAATAAATGAAATAGTGGGAGTTGTGTCTGAGAAATTTTGACAACCAGGTGAATAATGACCAAGGAAAAGCTCAGAAGGAGGTTTAGCAAGAAGGCAAGAATACATGGTTTTTTTTCAATGGGCAGTAGGCACACTATGCTCGCTCATGAATTCTCTTTAGGCTATGCTATTCCATTCTTTCCTATATATAGAAGGGTATAAGATACAGCTAAAAAATACACTTAAAAAATGTCTCTGGTCCCACAATATAAAAGCAGACTTACAAAATTTTCTGAATCTTACAAAAAGCTGCCAAAATCTGTCACTTTTAAAAACAAATGAATCCAGAAGAAGGCATCAAACATAAAGTGTTTGTTTAAACACCTGATTATGTTCACAGTAGCAGAAATTGTACATAAAGACACAAGTGCAATTCCATTTTAATAACTCTTGAGAGTGCCTGTAGGCATACTGGGATGAGCAGTTTGACCCAAAAGCCTCTCTTTTCTTAGCCATTACTAGCCACCATTGGGTTTGCTATGTATGCTAAGCCAGGGACCAAAATTAATTTCCCAGCGTGACTGACTTTAGGATGAGGCAGTTTTGCAATTGGCAGGTACAAAGCTTGTTCTTGTGATTTGATTGGTGCCCAACACTTGGTCTCAAGAGACTGTGGGAGAGGGCTGAGTTTTTACTCTACTTAAAAATTAAAGCCAAATGGAGAGTATGGACAGACAGTTATATTTCTACTCATTTAGGAACATGGGTTTTTATAATTAGAAGTGTTTGCTCCCAAACAAATAACTTATATAATTAATAACAGACAGATTAGATCATGCAGTTACTGGAAGTTTCACTTTAATAGAAGGTTCTTCGTATAGAAGTGAAATGTTAAATGTTGTGAATTCTTTAAGTCTCTGTGGCATGTTTTCAAGTAACCGTCTCCTTCATTAGCACTCTCATCTACCATAAACATGTGTCAAGCTGCTGGGGAAATACAGGTTTGTGCCACTGGCACAAGTTCTTTTTATCTAACTTGATAATTAATATAATGTCCCCTGTTAGGCTATTTTAGCATCGCTCTATTGCTTGTTATCATCTTTCAGGTTTTAAACTTCAAAGTGACATTAGTGATCTTATTGATTCAGTTTTTTAATTCTTTCACTTGCTGGGTCTTTACACTATGTCTGAGATAGTAGTTAAACCAATAATCTGCTCAGGCATTTGAAAAGTAAATCAAGAAAACAGACCCTTATTTGTCTTACCAAGGGCGAATTAAATTGAATACTGTGCCCATCAAGGGTTCTCAGTTTCACAATAAAGCCATCCATTAGAAAATGAAATCCCTCAGAGACCAATGTTTAATCACTTTTGGCTACACCCAGAGACGGCACCTAGTGTTAGAAACTGATAAATATGCTTCAGCAAAGACTGACTCAGGACTTTCTGATGATGCTCTCAGTACTTGTAACACTGATTGACATCTGCCAGTGTGTGTGTTTGTTTTGTTTTTTATTTGATTCCTGGCAGATTTTTTGGGTAAGTTTGTAAGTCTTCTTACCAATAAAAAAGAACCCTAACATTGCTGCCTTTTATCACATATATCATACATTTGAAAAGCTATGACAATGTCATATACTAGTGTATGGTAGTAGTAGGCAAAGTGCTGATCTTTAATGGCAAACAGCATTCAGTTTGTCACAATTAAAAATATTCACAGACTATAAGGCCATTCCTGACCACTGTGGTAATTGAGATTCACCACCTAGAGGCCTTAGAATTTCAGTAACTTCTGCAGTGGAGGGGAAATGTTCTATTCTATTCTACATAAGTTCTTATATTGTGCCTGTCACCATAGTATCTCTACTCCATTAGCGAATACTACTGAACCCAATAATTTCTGGAGGAACTAAAGAGTATATGTTAGAAAGATATCAGACTAGTGTGACGGGTTGGATCACAGAAACCCCCTTGGGAGCTGCCACCTAATGTACCAAGACTACCCCTACTCCTGTCTTCCCTGCCAGCTCAGGACTTCAGCACCCTGTCTTGCTGAGCCAGACACTCCCGTCTGCTCCTACACAGACCCAGGGTCTGAATAACTTACCCCAAAGCTGCAAGTTTACCTGAAAACAGCTCACAGAAGTGTGCTTGTCTTTAGCACTCAGATGCCCAACTCCCAATGGGGTCTAAACCCAAATGAATCCATTTTACCCTGTATAAAGCTTATACAGGGTAAACGCATAAATTGTTCGCCCGCTATAACACTGATAGAGAGATATGCACAGTTGTTTGCTCCCCCAGGTATTAACACACACTCTGAGTTAATTAATAAGGAAAAAAGTTATTTTATTCAATACAGAGAATAGGATTTAAGTGGTTCCAAGTAGTAACACACAGAACAAAGTAAGTTACCAAACAAAATAAAATAAAATGTGCAAATCTATGTCTAATCAAACTGAATACAGATAATCTCACCCTCAGAGATGCTTCAGTAAGTTTTTCTCAGACTGGACACCTTCCAGGCCTGGGCACAATTCTTTCCCCTGGTACAGCTCTTGTTGCAGCTCAGGTGATAGCTAGGGGATTTTTCATGATGGCTCCTCTCTCCCTCTGTTCTCTTCCACCCCTTTATATATCTTTTGCATACGGTGGGAACCCTTTGTCCCTCTGGGTTTCCACCCCCACCCCCCCCATTTGAAAAGCACCCAGGTTAAAGATGGATTCCAGGTCAGATGTCATGATCACATGTCACTGCAAGACTTCATTACCCACTTGCCAGCACACACATATACAGGAAGACTCACAGGTAGAACACAGCCATCTGCCGACAATAGTCCTGGTTAATGGGAGTCATCAAGATTCCAAACCACTATTAATGGCCCACACTTTGCATAATTACAATAGGCCCTCAGAGTTATATTTCATATTTCTAGTTTTAGATACAAGAATGGTACATTTATACAAATAGGATGATCACATTCAGTAGATTATAAGCTTTGTAATGATACCTTACAAGAGACCTTTTGCATGAAGCATATTCCAGTTACATTATATTCACTTCTTATTATGTTTTTATAAAACCATATTGACTGCACAATGTCACAACTAGATTTAAAGATTCCTAATGACTGTGAATTTACTGCTTCTCATAATAAGGTGCTGCAAATGCAATTTCTTAACAATTCAGGTTATTTCCAGTGTGGTTGCTTCCCTTTTAAAATGTATTTCCATCTATCCTACCTCCCAGTTAATCCAACTTTCCTCTTTTTCCTGGGTCATTGACCATCTGGCTTCCATGGGGAATGTCTTCTACTGCATTCACTATTAATGAGCTTTAAGCATGAAGGGGAAGATCCTCAGCTGGTATAAATCGTCATAGTTCCACTGACTTCAACAGAGCTATGACAATTTTCACTAGCTGAGGATCTTAGATTCATAGATTCTAGGACTGGAAAGGACCTCGAGAGGTCATTGAGTCCAGTCCCCTGCCCGCATGGCAGGACCAAATACTGTCTAGACCATCCCTGATAGACATTTATCTAACCTACTCTTAAATATCTCCAGAGATGGAGATTCCACAATCTCCCTAGGCAATTTATTCCAGTGTTTAACCACCCTGACAGTTAGGAACTTTTTCCTAATGTCCAACCTAGACCTCCCTTGCTGCAGTTTAAACCCATTGCTTCTGGTTCTATTCTTAGAGGTTAAGGTGAACAAGTTTTCTCCCTCCTCCTCATGACACCCTTTTAGATACCTGAAAAGTGCTATCCTGTCCCCTCTGTCTTCTCTTTTCCAAACTAAACAAACCCAATTCTTTCAGCCTTCCTTCATAGGTCATGTTCTCAAGACCTTTAATCATTCTTGTTGCTCTTCTCTGGACCCTCTACAATTTCTCCACATCTTTCTTGAAATGCAGTGCCCAGAACTGGACACAATACTCCAGTTGAGGCCTAACCAGTGCAGAGTAGAGCGGAAGAATGACTTCGTGTCTTGCTCACAACACACCTGTTAATACATCCCAGAATCACGTTTGCTTTTTTTTGCAACAGCATCACACTGTTGACTCATATTTAGCTTGTGATCCACTATAACCCCTAGATCCCTTTCTGCCGTACTCCTTCCTAGACCGTCTCTTCCCATTCTGTATGTGTGAAACAGATTTTTCCTTCCTAAGTGGAGCACTTGGCATTTGTCTTTGTTAAATCTTCTCCCAGCAGTTTCTCTAAGTCTTGCTGTGCCCTCACTCAGTGCATGCAAGTAACAATTAATGTTGTTAATTTTAATATTACAGGTTAAAGGAGCATATATGTATCTGGTATTTTTTCTGTGTAACCCTTTACTACAAAAAACAGTACTACAGTTATCATAACTTTGTTTATCCATGGAAATTTCTACTGCATAAAAAGACTCAATCTGTTTCTGCTGTTTTTTTTTTTTTTTTTTTTTACACAGATGTGACTCCTTTGAAGTAAATGTAGTTGTCAGTATAAAAATCAGTGTGAGATCAGAATTAGGTCAACTGTCTAGTCTTTGCTGCTGATTATTGATCATCAATTTTTAAAGTGCTTCCCCCATAGGACAGGGGGAATTGCGCCATTGACTTAAATCTGCACCCACTAAACAGGTTTAAATGAGTTCTCCAAACAATTCTGAATAGTTTTTCTCCTCTTCTTAATAAAGAAGTGATCTACATAGATATTACATGGGCCAGACACTTCTAAATCTATCTTCATTTTATATTGTTAAGGAAAATGCACATCTCACATAGGTGTGTGCCGCATACAATTTATAAATTTCATCAACAGTAGTAATCAGCTGCAAAGTCTATAATACTGCCGCTCTTCCTTCTCAGAGCCTTATTGCATTTTTTCAGTTATTCTTTAAAGACTACTTTGGTATACCTCGGAGTGGGATTGTGCCCATAATTGTCAGGCAGTGCATAATCAAAAAACAGAAGGCAAACCGCGGCATGAATATATTTGTCTTACCTCTTGCAGAAACAAAAGCTGCTTCCTTAATACCACCATTCTTACATATTGCTAATTATTTCCTGTTATCCAAAAGTCTGTCTTTCTGCACCATCCCACAAAGAAAGCCTTCCAATCCAATGATAATGATTTTTTGTAATTCTTATTCTCTATACAAATGGAATCAAGTAATGATGACTACAAGGTACATCTTCGTCCTCTCATATGCTGGCCTCTACACACAGGAATAACATCCTCAAAAAATCTGTAAAGCACAACCGTGGCCTCCCTCAAATCCCTCCTTAAGGCTCTCCTCTGCCATGATGCCAAAAAATCCCTGACACTGACAGATAACCATGGACAGGCAGGTGGAAAGCTGTGAAATTTCAAGACCTGCTGTGCCTTATCAGCCTAGAATGTAAGTTATTTAGGGACAGGGACTGTCTTTTCATTTCATGTTGGTGCAGTGTCAAGCATAACAGGCCCTTTTGCTGCTTCTATAAGACAAATAATAAGTATATGTTTGCTCAAGAAAATACACATAGATTTCTAGTACCCTAATTATAAATGTAAGAAACTGGGGAACTTCTGTTCAACTATCACCTTAGAATGGAATATAGAGGAGAACTGTAACACAACCAACAGATCTTTGAGGTGGACAGTCCTGCACTGAATTGCCAAACAGTGGCATAGAATAGACTGTCTAGCAGAACTAAGTTTTCTGTGTATTGACAATATAAAGGATATATAGAAGCTAGTAATGGTCATCCCAGAACAGACCTTATGTTTAGAACAGATTATTTATCACTCCTTTTAGTTTAAAAATTCAGCATTGTTATAAAATAGTTTGCAAGGATGAAGCTGTTTCAGGGCTTTTTAAGGATCAAGTGCTTGCTGCATATGTATATGCCATGTTGCTAATTGGTTAAACACTTCTTTGTTGCTGCTACAGCAATAACAAAGGGTTTCTAAAGAGTTTCATAACCATAATTGTACTGGAATATATTTAGGAACATAAATGGATACTTCTAGAAGAAAGCACTTAGAATGTATATTCTGAAGAATTCTTTTCATTTCTCTTGGGGCCATTGTGCTTGGCAGCATATTCTGACTATTGTTAATTTGGACTATTGAATCAGCATTCTTGGAAGGTGTTTTTGTGATTCTCATGCAGGGTATCAGGCCATACACCATTCTAAGCATTATTAATGGAAAAAAACTTGCCTGAAACGCAGGCATTCCTTCCATACAGAGAAGTGTGCATATTTTTCTGTAAATTATTTAAACTGTTCCTTAACTTTCAAATGCTCTTTCTCTTCCTCCCCACCTGCTCTCAGCCTTGAGAGGTTAAATGTTTTTAGTGCAATCCCTTGCAAGTGTACTTGCTATTATAGGAAATTCAGTGGCTACATACATTGCATGGCCCTGGGGCTTACTAATACAAACATGATACTGGAGAGAAGACAGATGTTATATGCTCTAATACTCCCTAAGATTAATGTCAAGTATAAGAGCAGGTGCGAACAGGCTAAAGCTAAAAACATGCTTAGTGTCTCAGGTGGATCCTGACATCCAAGATGTTTCAGTCTTAGCTAAATTGATATAGTATCACCAATCACTGCAGTCCTGACTGTCTCCTACAGGAGAAAACAAAAGTATAATAGACCAAAGTTTTCTTTCCTACTTTACCTTGAGACTGAAAGAGCTGTGTTTGGGGATTGGGGTTTTAACCTTCTGAATTGTCTTTTACACCCTTTTCTACTCCTGTTCCTTCTCATATCTCTTATGATTGGGATGCTGAAAGCATCCTAACCTGCCCACTAAAAGGCCTGTGTGTGGTTTTGTTTTTGTCTGTCTGGGCCTCTTCTGCTCCCTCAAAATGCTGGATGGTTGCTGACAACAAACCATAAGCTGCACTGTTGTTGTGCTTCAGTGAAGATACTACCGATGCCGATGGGAGAGCTTTTCCTATTGGTGTAGGTACTCCACCTCCCCAAGAGGTGGTCGCTATTCTCCCATTGACCTAGTACTGTCCACACCAGTGGTTAGGTTGGTTTAACTGCATTGCTGAAGGGTGTGGAATTGTCACACCCCTGTGCGACATAGTTCTCCTGATCTAATTTCCCAGTGTAGACCAAGCGTTAGGAAAGGAATGAGGTGTGGTGTATGATTGCACTGGGAGAAGAGTAGTTGGGAAAAACTAAGGTCCTGAGCCAAAGCCTGCTTAAGTCAATGGGAATCTTTCCATTAACTTGAGTGGGCTTTGATTAGGCTTGAGGTGAATTAAAACTGTACTGTACAAGAGGGTGGAAGAGGCTACAGTGGGAAGGAAGCAGTTTCCAAGTCTGGAGAGGGGATCTGCACTAGGGAGGAGGTCTGTGTTTGCATATCTGGTTTATTGTGTAAGAGCAAAAGACACAATAGCCTGTGACTTAGCTAGTGCATCCATGTTGTGATTTAAGGGGACATTAGGTAAAAAAGGACAAACTCATCCCTGGTATAATTCCATTGAAGTATAATTACTCTCTGTTGTTACTCACCCCTTCTTGTTCACTGTTGAGAATGGGCCACATCCACCCTAATGGAATCGGCCTCGTTAGCACTCACCCCACATTTGGTAAGGCAACTCCCATCTTTTCATGTGCTGTATGTTTATACCTCCCTACCTAATTTTTCACTCCATGCATCTGATGAAGTAGGTTATAGCCCATGAAAGCTTATGCCCAAATAAATTTGTTAGTCTCTAAGGTGCCACAAGGACGCCTCATTGTTTTCACACAGGAAACTGATAAAAGACAAACACCATATCACCTATGGGTGAACATTTTTCACAAAGTGATCACTCTATAGCTGAGCTATCGGTCCTTATTCTCAAAGGAACTGTGCACAACACTTTAAAAAGATGAGCTTGGGAGCTTAAATTCATAACTTTGCTAGACACTAAAAATCATGGACTGAATAGAGACATGGGATTTATGGCTTATTGCAACAATCTGTAACCCACTAATAAACCTCTCTCCCAGCTGCTCCCCCCATCCTTTCCTCCCTATAACTGGTGGGGTGTTAACAGTCCACTTTAAGTTGAATGGTCCCTTGAAATATGTGTTAACTACTTATGCTAAACAATCTTGTATTTAACTGTGACACTCTGAATAAAATTCCCAGACCTGAAGAAGAGCTCTGGGTAAGCTATAAAGCGTCTCTCTCTCACCAGCAGAAGATGATCGACCCACCATTTCTTCATTATTGTTCAGGCAAAAATCTTGGTGACTTTATTAACACAGACCATAGGACTTCCCTAAGTAATTGTTGACTGAACTAGAGCATGTCTTTTAGAAAAACATCCCATCTAGATTTAAAAACTTCCAGTGATGGAGAATCCACCACAATTCTTGGTAAAATTTTCCTGTGGTTAATTATCCTCAACTGCTAATTCTTCTCCTTAGAATATCAGGAGTTAACAGAGGTAAAAGCAGCAGAACCTGCTGGATCCCATATGGTAATACTGAACCTGATGCAGCTTGTGTTGCTTTATTTAGATTTATATTTTTGCTAACATGGCTGTCACCTCTAAATATCACTAATTAAAAGGTAGGATTATATTTTTATATTTTTAAATTAAACTTTTCCAACAAGCTCATTATAGCAATAAAATTGTTCTTTGTTAGACCTTCTCATGGTCTCATACAAATAAGTGTCTGTTTCAAAGATACTGTACATCGGTGGCTTTCAACCTGTTGTCCATGGACTCCTGGGGGCCGCAGACTATGTCTAAGGGGTCTGTGAAAGGTGACTATGAAAATAAAGTTTCAGATCCCAGAATAGGCATGCTGTTTTTTCTGATCAATCAAAAGTGTATGAATACCCCTGCCTACGGGTCAAAACTCAGAAGTGTTGTTATTAGCATAGAAGCCCATAGTTTAGCGTAGGGTTACCATATCTATTAAATAAAAAAAGAGGACCCTCCACGGGCCCTGGCCCCGCCCATTTCCCCACCCCAGCCCCACCCAACTCCGCCCCTTCCCCGCCCTATCTCCGCCCTCTCCTCCCTCCCACTCCCAGCCCAGCGGAAAGGGCTGCCCGAGCGCTACCGGCTTCACGGTTTGCCGGGCAGCCCCCAGACCCTGCTC
>NC_048303.1:68170306-68264434 GCF_013100865.1 Trachemys scripta elegans
AGCCCCCGTGCCTCCGGACCCTGCGCCGCCGGAGCCCGGGAGGGGAAGTGCCCGGCTGGGGGCGCAGGGTCCAGAGGTAAGGGGGCTGCCTGAAGCCCAAGCGCTACCGGCTTCACGGTTTGCCGGGCAGCCCCCAGACCCTGCGCCCCCGGCCGGCACTTCCCCAGCGCAGCTGGAGCCTGGGAGGGGAAGCGCCCAGCCGGGGGCGCAGGGTCTGGAGGCTGCCTGGCAAACCGTGAAGCCGGTAGCGCTTGGGCTTCAGGCAGCCCCCTTACCTCTGGACCCTGCGCCCCCAGCCGGGCACTTCCCCTCCCGGGCTCCGGCGGCGCAGGGTCCGGAGGCACGGGGGCTGCCCGAAGCCGGTAGCGCTCGGGCAGCCCGGCTCTTAAACAGAGCCAAAGAGTCAGAGGAGCAGCAGAGCCACCATTTTTCCGGACATGTTCGGCTTTTTGGCAATTCCCCCCGGACGGGGGTTTGAGTGCTGAAAAGCCGGACATGTCCGGGAAAAAGAGGACGTATGGTAACCCTAGTTTAGCGCCCTCTCTCATGCTGCATCAAATGCCATGCTGCGCATGGGCAACATTTATAGTTGAATTTTGTTGAGTCGGTTTTCAGTCTAAGACTTCTATGGTAGGGGTCTGTGGACCACACTTTGAATTTCCAAAGGGGTCTGTCTCCATTTGAAGTTGTTTAGGGTTCTGCAAATGAAAGAAGGTTGAAAACCACTGCTGTATGTTACCTTCCAAGCAGGGTACAAATGCTCTCTCCCCCTGTGTTTTTTAGGCAGGGAATGGGTTCAGGCTGAAGAGATTTATTATGGGTTTTATTTTACACTTGTACTTGCTATTGGATATTTGTTTTAAGCCGCCATTTGTATGATACTCTGTTGTATGACTGTATTGTAGGATTACAGTGCTGTGCGGCAGCTATAGTTAGAACAACCACAAGAT
The DNA here is from genome assembly GCF_013100865.1 of Trachemys scripta elegans. Lineage (NCBI taxonomy): Eukaryota > Metazoa > Chordata > Testudines > Emydidae > Trachemys > Trachemys scripta. Next base: position 68,171,257 of record NC_048303.1, read on the forward strand.
TCAAAACTTGAAACTTTCAGCTCCCAAAGTATCTATCCCAAAGTATCACAGAGCTATAGAAGGATCTTTCCTAACTCAGCTAATAAGTAGTAGTCTCTCTAGAGAAATTGGTATACATGTACATAAGTCAGCTAATCACAATCCCAACAAGCTTCATAGACAATATTTTTTGCAGCTATTAAGGCCCAGATCCACAAAGGGACCTAGGTGTTGCAACACCTACTTTGTAGATGCTTTGAAAATCTCTGGAATTCACAGACCCTGGGCTAGGCACGTAGGCTCCTATACAATGAGTGGATGGGATAGAGAGACACCAGAGAAAGAGCTGCACAAAAGCCAGCACCCTAGTCTGGAAGCTGCCTAAACTATCCAATAGATATTGATGAGGGGTGTGTGTCCAAAGCCCTGCCTCTCATGGAGCTTTTAGACACCTAAGTGAAAACTGCCATAGCTCAGTGGCTAGGGCACTCACCAGAGCGGTGGGAGACCCCTGTTTAAATTCCTTTTCAGCAGGCAGAGGAAGGAATTGAACCAGGATGTCCCACCACCCCAGTGAGTTTCCTAACCACTGGGTTAACGGTTATGAGGAAAGCCTCTTCTCCCCCCAACTTCCTGGTTGTTTTGTATGGAGTTAGGCATACCCAGAGCATGCCTAACAGATCGGGCCCCACAGGTGACATAGGCAGGGCAACATCTGGTTTCCTGTGGGGGCTAAATGTTTTTGTCAGAAAAGGCTGATTTTGTGGAAATGTATTGTGACAAAGTTCCTCCTCTATCTTGGTGGGTCCTGCGCTTATTGGCGGATTTTCTTGCCTCAGAGATTCACCATGTAGGTTGGGGAACAGCCCAGAGACCTTCCCCTCTGGAAGAACCCACAGTCCAGGTCAATTGGGAAGTTTGGGGGGAACCTGGGCCCACCCTCTACTCCGGGTTCCAGCCCAGGGCCCTGTGGACTGCAGCTGTCTATAGTGCCTCCTGTAACAGCTGCATGACAGCTACAACTCCCTGGGCTACTTCCCCATGGCCTCCTCCAAACACCTTCCTTATTCTCACCACAGGACCTTCCTCCTGGTGTCTGATAACGCTTGTGCTCCTCAGTCCTCCAGCAGCACACCCTCTCACTCTCAGCTCCTTGCACCTCTTGCTCCCAGCTCCTCACACTCCCACCACAAACTGAAGTGAGCTCCTTTTTAAAACCCAGGTGCCCTGATTAACCTGCCTTAATTGATTCTAGCAGCTTCTTCTTAATTGGCTCCAGGTGTTCTAATTAGCCTGCCTGCCTTAACTGGTTTTAGCAGGTTCCTGATTACTCTAGTGCAGCCCCTGCTCTGGTCACTCAGGGAACAGAAAACTACTCATCCAGTGACCAGTATATTTGCCCTCTACCAGACTCCTGTACCCCACTGGTCTGGGTCTGTCATATCCCTCCCCCCTGCTCAACGCCAAGGGGTTGGGCAGCTTGGAACGCCAGACAGTGCACAAGTGGCAAGCCATAGGCGTTGCCATGACGGCTCCCTGCTCTGTGTTGCACACGGAACTAGAAAGGTTGGAGGGATAAGAACCATCTGGTCATCCTTGTGTTCTTCTCCTTGTTCTGCTGCATCCATTGAAGAGGGGCATGGTCGGTCACGAGGACAAATCTGCGCCCGAGCAGGGAGTAGCGCAATGTTTCCATGGCCTATTTTACAGCGAGGCATTCTCTCTCCACCACTGAATATTTTTGTTCCCTTGGAAGGAGTTTCTGACTGAGGTATAGAATTGGGTGTTCCTCCTCCCCGACCATCTGTGACAGAACGGCCCCCAACCCCACTTCCGATGCATCCGTCTGCAGGATAAACTCCTTGGTGAAATCAGGGGCTATCAGTACGGGGTTACTGCAGAGGGCAGTCCATAGGTCTGTGAATGCTTCCTCTGCTGCGTCAGACCATCTCACCAGATCAGGTCCACGGGCTTTCACTAGATCTGTCGGGGGCTTGCCCTTGTGGCAAAGTGAGGGATAAATCATCAGTAATACCCCACTACACCTAGGAACACCCAGACTTGTTTCTTGTGACTTGGTCGGGGCCAATTTTGGATGGCCTCCAACTTGTTCACTTGGGGTTTTACTAGACCTTTTCCCACAATGTAGCCAAGATATTTGACCTCTGTAAACCTTACAGCGTACTTGGCAAGGTTTGCTGTAAGGCCAGCTTGCCTGAAGGTATTGAGGACTGCCTCCATCTTCTCCAGGTGGGTTTCCCAGTCTGGGGTATGAATGACCACATCGTCCAAGTAGGCAGCAGCATAACTGTTATGCGGGCGTAATAGCTTGTCCATGAGGCGCTGGAAGGTAGCTGGGGCCCCATGTAGTCCAAAAGGGAGGACAGTATATTGAAAAAGACCCTCTGGTGTAGAGAATGCAGTCTTTTCCTTTGCGTCTTCTGCAAGGGGAATCTGCCAGTACCCCTTTGTCAAGTCTAGGGTAGTCAAGTACCGGGCATTACCCAGATGGTCTAGCTCATCTATGCGAGGTATGGGGTATGTATTGAACTGAGATACTTCGTTTAGTCGCTGGAAGTCGTTGCAAAATCTTGTGGTGCCATCAGGTTTGGGCACCAGCACAATTGGGCTGGACCACTGACTGTGGGATTCTTCGATGATCCCCAACTCCAGCATTTTTTTTACTTCTGCTTTTATTTCCTCCCTTTTTGCCGCTGGCACCCGATAGAGCCTCATTGTTACTCTGGCCCCAGGGTTCATGATGACGTGGTGATATGTCTCGGTTGTTCGACCCGGTTTTGTGGAGAACACATCTTGGTTCCGGAAGATCATCTCAGACACCTCATTCTTCTGGTCTGGTGTAAAATCGGGAGACACTCTCACCTGTTTGGAAGGCTTGTTTTCCTGGGTTAGGTCTTTTTGGACTGTTGTGCATGCCAGGGTTTCAGAAGGTTAATGTGATAAATCTGTTCTTGTTTTCTGTGTCCTGGATGCCGCACCTTGTAGGTTACTTCCCCCATGGGTTTAACCACCTCATAGGGCCCCTGCCATTGGGTCAAAGCTTGCTTTCTGCCATGGGTACCAACACCATAATCCGATCCCCCAGTTGGAACTGTCGCACTTTTGCCTGGTGATTGTAATGGGTTTGCTGGGCCTCCTATGGCTTTTCCAAATGTTCCCGTACAATAAGGGTAACCCAGGCTATCCGGTCTCGCATCTGCATTCTGGTGTTTTTGAGGTACTAGGATCTGCTGTACCTTATGCCCCTGTACTGGTGCAACCCAGTATAAGAGATCCTTCTTCATTATGAAGTAGGGTCCTTGTCCCTGGGTTTTCCCTTCCACGGGGACCCCATCTATTTCAGTCACCTCCTTCCTAATGTTGTCATATCTTGGGTCTTCTGCCTGGCCCTGTCCAAAATTTCCTCTCCTGGGGCTAATCTGCCCAAGATCTAGGGGCCCAGTCTCTGTTGCCTCTACTGGTTCAGAAGCATTAGGGTGGGGGTCAGACTCAGGTGCTTCTCCCTCCTGCGTGGCCTCCTTTTCAGCTGCGTGGGTCCACCTACCTACAAGAGCGACCCTCTGGCTTTGGGTCAGTATTCGGGTTCCCAAGGCCTTAGCTGCCCTTCTTTCCCTTTTTGTCTTTCTACCCTGTCTGGGAGTGGAGAACAAATCTGGGGATATTTCAGAGAAGATTGGGGGTTGACAGTCTGCTGTGGATGCCTCACCAATTTTAGGGTCCCCGTCTTTCTCCAATCCCCCTACTTGGGAGTAAGTTTCCAAACCCAGGGAAGTCCCTCCATATGAGCACCGGGTATGGGAGTTTAGGGACTACACCTGCTGCTACCTCAGTAGTGTTCCCTTGGATCTCGATTTTTACTGGGATGGTGGGGTAGTAACTAAATGTCCCATGAACACATGTTATCCCCGTACGTTTAGCCTCTAGCAGCTGACTACGCTTCACGAGCTTCCCTGAGATAAGCAAGATAGCACTCCCCTAATCAACCAGTGCTGTGATCCCTACCCCACTTAGTTTCACTGGTCTGTATACATATGTGGGGTTAGTGAGACCCCCACACGGTGGATTAGGGAGCATGGATCTGCCCAGTTCCCCAGGTTACACTGATATAGGCTCCTCAGCATTGGGACACCGTGCAGCTATGTGTCCCCACTCCCCGAAGGTATAACGTCTGTGTGGAGCCCTAGGCATTCCCCAGTCTCTTGGTTTGGGCAGTCTAACATCACGATCCTCTTCTCCCTCAGTGCTACGACTCTTTGTGGCCTCTAGTGGGCCTTCAGCCTCTCTCTTTTTCCACCTGGGCCCTCCTGGTGGCCCAGTCACCCGAACTTTAGGGCTTGGTGCTGCTAGTTTAACCTGGGGTGCCTCTTCCTTAACTGGTCAGTCAGCTCCCTCGCTGTCCTTTGCCTCTCTACCAGGGTGACAACCTCGTCATAGGTGGTGGGTTCGTTCTGACTTACCCAGGCATGAAGGTGTGGTGCTAGTCCCCTCATGTATCTGTCGATGACCAGAACCACTAGTATCTCTTCCAGACTCCGGGACTCTGTTTGCAACCACTTTCGTGCGAGATGGATGAGGTCATACAATTGGGACCGCGGGGTTTTGTCTTTCTGGTACCTCCAACCGTGATACTGCTGGGCCCGCACTGCTGTCATTACCCCAGATCTGGCCAGGATCTCTGCTTTCAGCTGGGAGTAGTCTGCCGCAGCCTCTTCAGGCAGAACATGGTCGGTCTTCTGGGCCTCCCCACACAGGAATGGGGCAAGGATGCCAGACCACTGATCTTGAGGCCAGGCCTCCCGTAGGGCTGTCCTCTCAAAGGCCAGAAGGTATGCCTCTACATCATCCTCCCGTGTCATTTTCTGCAGCCAATGGCTGGCCCGTATGAGCCATGTCCCATCATGGCAGCGATTCAGCTCTGTAAGGGACTTTACCTGGTTTACCAGTTCCCCCAACATAGCTCTGTCTTGAGCAGCCTGGTCCATCAGCAGGCGATTAGTCTCTTGCTGCAGCTGCACTGCCTCCTGTTGGGCAGCTGCCTGGACACGGGTAGCCTCCTGCTGGGCTGCCGTAGCTTGTATTAGTGCCTGCACTACGTCATCCATTGTGGTGAAAAAAAATAAACCCTCTCCCAGCACATCGCTTGCCCGCGCCACTTCTCACCGCCCCCATTGGCCCAGGACTGTGAACCGCGGCCAGTGGAGGCCGCGATTGGCCGAACCTGCCACATCAGCAGGTAAATAAAACTGGCCCGGCCCGCCAGGGTGCTTACCCTGGCGAGCCGCGTGCCGAACGTTGCCGACCCCTGATATAGCATTTTGCTTCAGTGATGCTTTTTAAAAAAAAAAAAAAAAAAAAAAAAATACATTTAGTAATGAATGCCCTCACTACTGAGATTACTAAATGGTCTTATGTAGGCTTACACAGTTCTATACATGTAAATGGATATTTACCAGTAAAACTGCTTTTCAAGGTTTCTTATGTTTTTTTATAAAGAATGTGTCTGAAGTTGCAACACCACACTGAATCAGATAAGTGTTATTGATTAAGCTGAATAGCTGCAACAGGCAGTTTGAAAGGAATCTTCCCTAAGGAAAATAAACCAACTCTCTCATTCTGTTTTCTTATCAGTATAATGCATGGTGGTTTCATAGAGCATTTTGAAACAAAGCAAAGTCTGAATGAGGCATTTTGTTTTCTCATATTATAAATTTCTGGTTTCTAATCCCTTTAAAGCCATCAGTTACCAGCATGTCTTGATCACTGATTTTTCCATCTCTAAACATCTAGGATTCAATCAGTCTATTAGACCATTCAATCCATCTTCCTGTAAATGAAGTACTGAGTTAGAGCAACAGGCACAAATTGTGGGACTTGACTGCATTCTGTGAGTCAGTATTGAAGAGAAAAATCAAACGCCACCTTTGCTTGTGACACTCAGTAAATAAAATCAGGTTGAATTCATGCCACCAGCCTTATTGCCTTATTGTGGGCTCAGTTAGCATGACTGATGGCTTTAAATTTGGGGTGGAGGGCAGCAGTCTGCATATGTAAGTCTTCTATAATGCTAGGGAGATGGGAGCACCCTGAACAGTTGCCCTTACTACACATTTAGTAACATATGTAGCCCCCTAGCAACTTGCCAATATACAGGAGGGGGCAGGACATAGCCCTATGGCACCCCACCCAGATATGCCTCACTGTGAATTTGAGCAGTGCGAGGCAGCACTTTCAGCTCCTCCTTGCACTGTCAGTTCAGGTAGCTGAATTATTGCTGCCTCCTGATTGGAAGTAGTGTGTGGAAAGGGTAATCCTGATAGCCACACAGAGACAGCCATAATTGGGCTTTTAACTGCCTGCTGGGTAGTGAATGCTGATTCAAAGCTAATTACTGAGGTGATTTGGTTCCTGTTTATGACCATCAGAAGCCATATGGCAGGGCAAGAGCCATTCTAAAAGAAATACACCAAATGAGTCCTAGAAAACTGCCTTCGTTGTATGTAGGGGTAGGAAGCCCTTTCATTGTGGTTTCTACAACAGTTTTGACTACGTCACTTTTATGCTATCACAACAGATTAATTGCACTTAGTCATGTTTTCTTTAGCTGAATATTATCCAGATTTTTCTTTGCTTTAGAATCTACTAGTTACCACAATCTTCACAGAAAAAAATTCACTGGAAAAAACAGCATCTCTGTTCAGGACAGAACTTCTTGACTTCAGTAAGGCTTTTGATACTGTCTTGCATGACGTTCTCATAAACAAACTAGGGAAATACAACCTAGATGGATTACTATAAGGTGGGTGCATAACTGGAAAATCATTCCCAGAGAGTAGTTATCAGTGTTTCACAGTCATGCTGGAAGGCATAACGAGTGGGGTCCCAGAAGGATTGGTTCTGGGTCCAGTTCCGTTCAATATCTTCATCAGTGATTTAGATAATGACATAGAGAGTACACTTATAAAGTTTGCAGATGATACCAAGCTGGGAGGGGTTGCAAGTTCTTTGGAGAATAGGATTAAAATTCAAAATGATCTGGAAAAACTGGCAAAATGGTCTGAAGTAAATTTGTCAATAAGGCAAATGCAAAATACTCCACTTAGGAAGGAACAGTGTAACACTATTGCAAAAAATGCAAACATCATTCTGGGATGTATTAGCCGGAGTATTGTAAGCAAAACACGAGAGGTAATTCTTCTGCTCTACTCCGTACGAATTAGGCCTCAACTGAAGTATTGTGTTCAGTTCTGGGTGCCACATTTCAGGAAAGATGTGGACAAATTGGAGAAAGTCCAGAGAAGAGCAACAAAAATGATTAAAGGTCTAGAAAACATGACCTATGAGGGAAGATTGAAAAAACTGGGTTTGTTTAGTCTGGAGAAGAGAAGGCTGAGAGGGGACATGATAACAGGTTTCAAGTACATAAAAGGTTGTTACAAGGAGGAGGGAGAAAAATTGTTCTTCTTAATCTCTGAGGATAGGACAAGAAACAATGGGCTTAAATTGCAGCAAGGGCGGTTAAAGTTGGACATTAGAAAAAACTTCCTAACTGTCAGAGTGGTTAAGCACTGGAATAAATTGCCTAGGGAGGTTGTGGAATCCCCATCATTGGAGATTTTTAAGAGCAGGTTGGACAAACACCTGACAGGGATGGTCTAGATGATACTTAGTCCTGCCTTGAGTGCAGGGGAGTGGACTAGATGACCTCTCGAGGTCCCTTCCAGTTCTATGATTCTGCAAGGGCTTAAGTACCATTGAAAGATATAGAACTTAAACACATGCTAAAAGTTAAATGCTGTGCAGAATAGGGATGGACTTAAGAAAATCATAAAATACTTCCATGAATTAGATCTATGGAGTGTATTGTATCAAATAGGCCTTCTGCATTCTGCTGAATTTTACCCCTTGATAATTGGAGAATGGCAGACTTGTTTGGAGAGTACAAAAACAACCTGACTAAACTGAGGCTGTAGTAAAAGTCTCAGCAGAGCTTGTTTTTGTAAGGTTACCAGTTTGATCTCTTAACCAGAGGGACTTGGTTAAGCAGAAGATAAGCATTAAAAAGTTCAGATGATTATGTGAACAGAACTTCTGAACCTCTTGAGCGTCTCCAATCATTAATCACAAATGCAATGGAGTTCTTGTGATCAAATAATGTCTGGTTTATAGAGGATCTTTCTGAAGAGCATGGCTGAAAGCCCTTAGCTTAGCACTGGAGAGGAGTGTGATGGGTTTGACCACAGAAACCCCCTTGGACCTGTCACCTGATGTGCTGAGACTACCTCTGAGCCCATTTTCTCTGCCAGTTTGGGCCTCAAGAACCCTGTCTTGTTGAGCCAGACATGCCAGTCTGCTCCAACATAGACCCAGGGTCTGAACCACATGTCCCAAAGCTGCAGACTTAACTGAAAACAGCTTAAGAAGTGCTCCTGTCTCCAGCACCCAAACACCCAGCTCCCAAAGGGATCCAAACCCCAAATAAATCCGTTTTACTCTGTATAAATCTTATACAGGGTAAACTCATAAATTGTCTGCCCTCTATAACACTGATAGAGAGAGATGCACAGCTGTTTGCTCCCCCAGGTATTAATTACTTACTCTGGGTTAATTAATAAGCAAAAGTGATTTAATAAATATAAAAAGTAGGATTTAAGTGGTTCCAAGTAATAACAAACAGAATAAAGTAAGTTACCAAGCAAAATAAAACAAAAAACGCCTAATACAGTAAGAAATTGATTACAGATAAAATCTCACCCTCAGAGATGTTCCAATAAGCTTCTTTCAAAGACTGGACTCCTTCCTAGTCTGGGCCCAATTCTTTCTTCTGGTGCAGTACTTTTTCGCTCCAGCTCAGGTGGTAACTAGGGGATTTCTCATAACTGGAACCTCCTTGTTCTGTTCCACCCTCTTATATAGCTTTGGCACAAGGCGGGAATCTTTTGTCTCTCTGGGTCCCCACCCCTCCTTCTAAATGAAAAAGAACCAGGTTTAAGATGGATTCCAGTACCAGGTGACATGGTCACATGTCCTGTGAGACCCCAGCCTTCATTCTTCCTGGCCTGACTCACAGAAAGGCTTGCAAGTAAACAGAGCTATTTACAACCAATTGTCCTAGTTGATGGGAGCCATCAAGATTCCAAACCACCGTTAATGGCCCACACTTTGCATAATGACAATAGGACCTCAGAGTTATATTTCATATTTCTAGTTTCAGATACAAGAATGATACATTTATACAAATAGGATGACCACACTCAATAGATTATAAGCTTTGTAATGATATCTTACAAGAGACCTTTTGCATGAAGCATATTCCAGTTACATTATATTCACACTCATTAGCATATTTTCATAAAATCATATGGAGTGCAATGTCACAAGGAGAAATGGTGTAGCAAAATGTTAGGAGGAAGGGGAAAAGATTTGAGTTGTTTGGATGGAAGAGAGTCTCAAAGGAAGAGTTGCAAATACCAATGTGTGGGTTTGTTGGGAAATAATACTGTGTCATAGCTGTAGCAGGTTTTTATAATAAAACTGAACATAAAACAAGATTAAGATGGCTAAATATAGGCAACAATTGACCAAGTCTGTACTTTGTGGAAAGTCATATCAAGAAAAGCTGAAATTCAGAGTATTTGCACATGGGAGTTGTTTGTAGAGTCACTCAATATTTTTGTATATGGTTACAAAAGTATCACTCTGCTGTAATGATGAAAAGAATGGTGATTGAAACTAATATTGTGTGATCAGATAACTCTTTGTATACTGCAATCAGTCAGTAGTATGTATGCAATACCCTGCGATTGGGAAGGAGGTAGCAATAGCCCCAAGTGGCTGGCAAGGTCCTTCGACATTTCTTTAGAGGAGGAGAAGGAAGGGTATGAATTAACGTACATCCATGCAGGCAAGCAGAAAAACAAATAGTGTAATGTACTTCACAATGTCCTTGCCTGTTTGTTAGCTTGCAGAAAGGAAAATGTACAGAACAAAGATGACTGAGTAACTGAAAAGCATATCCCACCCTTGCAAATGGCAACTGATTTCTGAAAGTATAAAAAGGTCCTTCCACAGCAAGTCTAAAAAGAAGTAATTTTTAAATGTACAGCCTTTGACCATGTGAATCGCTCTAAGATTAAATTGTAATGTTACACCCGTTCTCCCTTCCCCCCCGCCTCGCCCCTGGGGCAAAATGCAATAACTATCTCTTTATTTGTAATGCCCCAAATTTGAAAAGGACACTGAACAAACAGCAGTATGATGACTGAAATAGAAATTGAAGTAACTTTCCTTCTGATGCTCAGTTTGTGACGGCCAAATGAAACTTTCTAGTTTCCCACAAACTTGGAAGCCTATATTCACTGTGTTTGCTTATTTTGCTTCAAATTATGGTTTCTTTGTGATTCATTTCAGACTACATAGAGTTCAGAAACTTGACTTAGTTAAAATTACTCCATAACCCAAGCTTTTACAAATATAGGAGTTTCAGCAAATTTGTGGCCTGATTCTGATCTCCCACCTGTTGGCGTAACTCAGGAGTAAGTCCATTGAAATCTGTAGAGTTACACTAATGTAAGTGATATCAGAATCAAGCCTAAGAATCAGAATGGTAATTACTTTTAGGGCAATGACAAATGTATGTGGTGATTGTGTGTGTGTGTGTGTGTGCGTGGCGCGGGGTGGGGTGGGGTGGGTTATATTAAAAAGGACACAAAGATCAGCCCTTATGTGTATTTAATTAGTCTCACTGAAGTCACTGGGACTACTTATGGTGTAAGGCTATTATTGCTGTGAAGTAATTATAAAACAATTCAGATCCTTCTGTCTCTTAAAAGTACTAGTGACACGCTGCTGATTGCTTGAGCAGACTGGTTTCATTACTCTTATTAAATCTGACTTCCTCTCTCTCTCTTCAGCCATAATTTAAAGCACATCTCGTCCGACATAAGTTTCACCAACAAAAGTGCCAGTGTGGACAGCACTGTGTTGACGGGAGAGAGTCTCCCGCTGACATAGCTACCGCCGCTCGTTGGGGGTGGTTCAATTATGCCAGCAGGAGAGTTCTCTTCCATTGACAGAGTGGCTGCACAGGAGACCTTACACCAGCGCTGCTGTGCCGCTGTAAGGTCTGTAGTGTAGACATCGCCTAAGTCAACTCATTTTGCTCCAGTAAGGAGAACTGAGAAAGGAAATCAGAGCAATGCAGCACCAGCAGGAACAACATCATGGAGGTACCTCTGTGGTGGCAAACACACAGTTCAACTAGATCAGTACCAAAGGTGAAAGAACAGCTATCAAACTTCCATGGGCCTAGTATAAGGTGGTGTCAGCAAGAGCCAGAGTTGACAATCTGAAATCAACCAATATTCATTTGATGCAACGCTAATAGGTTGAGGGGAAACAATGAAACAACCAACCTTAGTAGAACATCAATGAATTAAAACAACACAATTATTTTCTTCTTACATATTTGTATACAAATTGTGCAAATACACTGTTCTTTATAAACAACAAACATTTTTTTATTCTTGTCTTTCCATAAAACATTTTAGTACAAGAAAATGTATGCTTTATTAAGTTTCAACACTTAACAATTTCTCTATTCCTAAAAAATGTTTTAGAGGCAGCAAATTACAAGAATGAAAATGGAAAAACAAATGAATTACCTCTGTAACACCAGGCTGAATCAGGAGAGATACTGTAATTACTGTAAAGACAAATACATTACAAATGTCTTGCAAATGTAGAGGAATATTTTTAAAGCAAAAGGCTTGTCTGCAGTGACAAACTATAGTACTTGCAACTTGGGTTATTTTCTCCCAAGATTGTCTGATGTTCTGTTTAAAAATTGTTGTTTGGGTGGGAAATGGGGGAAGAATGGGAAGCTTTCAAATTTTCAGACATATATTGTCAGTTCAGCTTTCAAGCAAATAGATCAAAGCTTCAAAATTTGATTTATTTGCTGGCACACTTTTTTTTTAAATTATCACGTGCATATGCAAATTTCCATGTGAAAAATCCATTGTGTGCGCCAATCCAGTCCAAATGGATTTTGTGAAGGCTATTTGCACATGTCAGAGATATAGCTGAAAATTACATGTACAAAAAATAACACGTGCACAGCTAGAAGTTGGGCTGGGATCCCTCTACAAATCTCCTTCACACCGGGTCACATGTAAACCTGTCCCAGCACTTGTGGTTGTTTGTGGTATGTATTTTGGATTTTTTTGTTTCTTTGTACTGTCTGCAAGCTTTTCTTTAAAAAAAAAAAAAAAAAATGCCCCAGCCCTTTTTAAATCATTCAGTTGTGTCTGGGGAGTATTTTTTGTCCAGTTTTCAATATGAAGCTAAGGAACATGACCCCAAGAAATATTGTATGCATCTTCCCGCAGCTCTCATTGGCCGGGAATGGTGAACTGCGGCCACTGGGAGCTGCAAGCGGCCATACCTGCGGACGCTCAGGTAAACAAGGCGTCTCGCAGCCCGCCAGGGGCTCACCCTGAACAAGCTATGAACCAAGTTTGGGAACCCCTGCTATAAGGTAATATGAAAGTTTTGTTTTATAATTGTAAAAATGCCTGCTTTGAACTCAGACAGGAGGAGAGGTTCCCCCAGCCCATCAAGGAGGATTATCAAGACTAAGTGGGCCATTGTGAAGCATCACAATACACAGACTTTACTAAATGCCCCTACACAGGCTACATGCAGAAGGACACATCCCTTCAGTTTGAATTCTGGAAGAGGGAAATAAAGATAGGTGACGTTAAGATTTTTTCATTTCTTTGCTGTTTGAACTCTCATGTTGGCTGCAGCTAGGAAACAAAAGTAGAGATCCCCCGGGGCAACCTGGGTTAGCCCTGAAAGACATTCAGTGGATAGGTTACTACATCTGTCACCTTTTGGAACCACAGACTAACTCATTTGTACACATATGTTGCCTGTTTTAATCTGTAAATAACTCCCTCTCATTTCTTTTGCCTAGTTAATAATCCTTAAATAGTTTACAATGGGATTGGCTACAAGTGTTGTCTTTGGTGTGAGATCTGCATGACAAATTGAGCTGGGGTAAGTGACTGGTCCTTTGGGACTGGGAGCAACCTGAATATTTTTTGATCTTTGGTGTAAGTGACCATTTATCACTAAGTCCAGCTTGCCTGGGTGGCAAGACAGACTGGGAGCCCAAGGGAACTGTCTGTGACTCCATGGTAAGATTGTTATAGTGCTTCAGGAGTTCACACTTGTTACTGGGTTGGTGAAATCTAATAATAGAACTTACAACCGGTTTGGGGTGTCTACCCTGCTTTTTGACAGTCTGCCCTGAGGTTGGCACTCATAGTCGTGAGCCACTCCAGACAGCGTGACCGTATCCTCCCAGTATCCTCCATCTCACCCCATCCACTTCACCTAATCTATTTAGGTTCTAATACTGCATTTGAATGGTTTATTAATTAATTTTACAAGATGAGCTCTCTCCTTTTTAAATGTTTTGGTGGAGTCACCCAATTCAGTATAAAAGGCCCAATTTTTTTTAAAAAGGGACTGTGAAGAGACATGCCCTCACTCGGATATGGTGGAGATTAATGAGCTCCTCTGGTCCTTTTCCTCACTAATGAGATGCACCTGCAAGGCTTGTTTGGCCTGGAGGAGGCGGAGCTTAAAAGTGGGGAATTTACCACAGGAAGGGGTGGTCAACAGGAAAAAGGCTGCCCCAATAGATGCTTCTGTTAACAGAGGTAGATCAGCTGAGGAGGAGACAGCTGCGACACCTCTCGGAGGAGGAGACACCACTCCCGAAGCTGCCCTGGCTGATAACAATGTGCCCCAGGAAGAGGGGTAGAAGGTAAACTCTGCAATGGGGCAATAGACTATAGGACACTAAGCTCTTAGAGCTGAACATCCAGGGGATGCATGAGAAACTGGTCCTCTTTCCAGATAGATCCTCCTGTCTTGCAAGGGAAGTGAAGTAGCCAACCCTCTGCCCATGGGTGGTTGCCCTAAGAGAGCTTCCTGAAGGGCTTCCAACTGGGGGGGAAGAATAGGTAAACAATGGACGGGGACTTGGGGGAGGGGTGTCCAGGGAGCCCCTCCCCCACAGATAGCCAAAGATCCAGGTGCAAGTATGCATAATGTGTACTACATTTTCATGCATAATTCCTTAGAGGTTGTAATAGGTATTTTTCCCTAATTTTTCTAAAATATGCTGCAGTTACAGAATGGCTAACGTGTTCCAACGCAGAGGTGTTCCAACCCAGTTGGAGGTGTATTTCAGTAGTATGATTCTATGTATATGCAATTTGCGAAGTTCTTTTGGCTCCTTAAGGGTGATAAGGACTAAAATGTAAATAATAAGAACATTTTGTTATAATAAGAAATAATAAGAAAATGTAACTTGATGACTAACCTGCAACTTGCCAGGTTCCAGAGGGAAACTAAACAAAGCTGGGAGCAAAATGTTTGGAAGTGACACAGCAAATTAACGTACCATCTGATATGCAACATCTACAGCCTTTGCTGCTTTCTTTTATGCAGGTCAGAATTCAAAGGCTCTCCATGTGGTAAGAGAAAAGAGAGAGTGTGTTTTTGTAGATTGAGACAAGACAAATGAAAGCAGAAAGTACAAACAGCCCCTTTTAAAGAATTGTTTGATGTCTCCTAATTATAAATCAGGGGTTTCTGATTATAATTCTGTGCTATCCACTGAATACATTATATCTGACATTTGAACAGCATGGGACAAATCCTGAGGTCCTGATTTGGTGTTCACTCTGCCCTTAGGCAAAATCCCATTGAGGTTAAGAATTGGCCATTTTTTATATTATATGTTAGGTGCACATTTATTTCACTGATTGGAGTAGCAGTACAAATGCTTGACTCTGGAGAATGTGCACAGAATGACATGCTGCAGAGTTTTCTGTTTTTATTTTTATTATGAAAAGATCAGTACATCCCTATTTTTTTCTGTTTTGTATTTCTCCAATTAATTTGAATACTTTTTTTGAGAGTGAGCCACTTAGCTGGCTTGCTGGTGAAGCAGAAATGGAAAACTGCACCTACTTTTGAGATCTGATTCAGCTCTTAGTTCTTGCTTTGCTATAATAGACACACGCATGTTATGCAGTAACTCTATCAGAAAACAGATATGCCGTATCTGCAAAATTCTTCTAGATAGATGTTCCAAGCTAGAGCTGTATCGCTTAGCATTAGAGAAAGAGGAGGAAAACAAAGGGGAGAGAGGTGGGAACTGGATATCAGCCAATGTGATACCATAGGTTAAAACACAACATTTCCTTGTTGGGGTCAGATACAGTGTCTAAATTCCTACGTTTGAGCAATAATATGGTATGAAATAGAAGAAGAAAAATTAATAATATATATATATATATATAAAGAATGATGCCTCTGTTTTAGGGCCCAAACCTGAATACTTTACTAAGGGCTAGATTGTGCCTTTTAAACACAACCCTGAGACACCCCACTGAGGTGCAATTCCTCACCCTCTTGTGTTTGGGGTAGAAATAACCCACCACAGCCCTTTAACAGGACACAGCATCCAACTAGCTCCACTGCCCGGGTGTGTAGGAGCCAATGATCCACTCCCCTCCTGCCCACTGGTAGGAGCTGTAGGAGGGAAGGGAGCTCTTCTCTTTCCTACTCAGCCAGGAGCCATGATATGGACAGGTCTATGTTGGCCACATGCGGAGGTGCTGAGTGGAGGCTTAAGCCCTATTCTACTCACCCACCTGGCACATAAGATGAAGACAAGTCTAGCTTTGATTCCTTACTTAGGCAAAAGTCCCATTGACTTCAGTGGGCATCTTGCTTCAGGATGGACCTTTAGGGCGTAGTCCTCCAAACATACATGGATGTTTGTACCTTTTGTGAATAATGCCATTAATGTGAAATGTCCCATAATAGAACTACTCGTATGAATAAAGTTACACATTTGCTTAAGATGTTTGCAAGACTGGGGACTTGAACATGCCAGGTGATGGATGGATATGTACAGTACACTGTACAGTCTAATGCATCCTTTGATAAAATACCAAAATGTAATAGCCTTTATTCAAGTCCTTGGGACACATCTTTTAAAAGTGCCCAGTGATTTATTGCGATTTAACCACGTTCTGCTCTATTGGAGTTCTTTTATTGCTTCTAAAAATAGGTAGTCTGAGAAAGTTCAATCACTTAATAAAAAGCAGAAGCTATTAAAATGATCCAAACAGCAAAAGGTAACACAGAGAATAGAAAATAAATAAAAAGACATGAAATACTATTATTTCAAATTGATTTCATTTAAATCTAAAGTGGGGACTGAAAGCCTCACAACAAAACTTGGATGGTGAAATGAGGCCCGTTTCTCATTTCCAAAGTTCTAGAAGTGTTCCAAGCAAATCGCTTAAGCAAAATTATATTTGGACATGAATGAGGCCATTTCACATAAACCTTAGGGTCTTAGGTAGGACCTATGAAATATTTGAATGTTCTTTATTAGGATAAGTACAATAAAAATTTTAGAGGCTTTCTGAATAATCTTACAGAATTGCTATGATTCTCTATTGAATTCTGTAGCACTTAAAAAAATATTAAACTATTAAATTCTGTAGGACTTCTCCATAAGGGTGCTAGACAAATAAGTAGGATGCCTGTTTTAGTTTCAACAACCAAAATGAGGCACATGGTGGACACAAAACTTGGGTGTCTTAAACTTAGGTTCCTAAATCCATCATAGGCAATAAGTGGCTTCACTTTTGGGTGGTACTGAGCACCCACAACTACCAATGAGAACTATGGATTTTCAACACCTCTACTAATAAGGCCACTTTGTAAGTTGTCTAACCAACTTCACAGATGTTGGCTATAAACACTAAACCAGGGATTCATATTATGGTTTACAATATTTTTGACCAAAAATACTGGCCATGTCTTAAAGTCAAATTCAGAGGTGAAGTATAACTTATGCTCAGTTAAACTCTCTTAGGACTTGTCAACATGTGAAACAGTTATAACCACAATTATTCCACTATTGCTACTCCAGTCAATTTCCCTGTGAAGATAAGCCGCCCTTAGTGTGCTACTGATACCTAAGCTAGCTTCTTCTGGCTCACTGAAGTATATGTTGTACCAACTCACACTCCCGACACTGAAAGAAAAAGTGTGTTTGTTTTACTGTTAGCTTCTCCTCCCCAGCCAACCCTGTTTGTCTGTTCTGCACCCATTTTCATAAACCCGACATTTTAACTCTCTGGGGCAGCAAGTCTTTTTGCTACATGTTTGTGCAGTGCCTAGGACAATGGAGCCGATAGATAATACTGCAATTAAAAGTAATTGTAAGAAGCTCCAAGAGGTAAATGGGAGGAGAGGGTCTAAGTTATTGTAGATCAAAATTATCCACTACCTTTGAATTTTATCCTGTGATTTAGAGGGAATCTGGAGGGAGCCTAAGTTTGCATAACTTGCCTACTGAGGGGACTGGAAGAAAGAGTACAATACAGTATGATTTTCTCTAGACTTTCTTATACAAGCTTAGACATATTGCTGAATAGGGCTCATGAAAAGCAGAAGTGCTTATCTACATCCTGCCTACACACTCACAGACAGAAAAACCAGAGGGCCAAATACGGTATAAAGCCTGGGGGGCGGGGCGGGATAGTGGTGATTGTGTTTGTTTTTTTCTGATCAAGTGCAGTCACCTGTCAGTATTTTGTAAGTGAAGCTTGTAGATCTTTGAAAGAGTTGAATTTGTTTCCAAGTTTTGTTTTCAAGAGTGTTTTGCCTCTGGAAAGATGATTCGGGGGTCTAGATATATCAAAAGATTATAAATCTACCTTTGTGATTTTTCTTTTAATATAGTATTTTTTTTATCATTAAAGTTTCCAGAAAGTAGAGAAGAGCAATTATTCATGGAATATGCAGACTCTGAAATGTCATCCTTCATTTGAATTTAATCTTTGACATTTCCTTTTGAAACAGACTGCAGCTGGATATTAACCACACGCGTTGGCAGAGGTCTGCAATAATTAATATGTAGCAGAGAAAATGCTAATAAAACAAAAAAGGAAACAGATTGCAAATATAAAATTCGAAAGTGTCTTTGATATGACTCTTGATGACTTCACCTGCTTACAGGCAGGAGAAGTGGATCCACATTGACCCTGGTAGGGGAAAGAATTGTCACTTGATTTGTCTTAATTTACTTCACATACTGTTGCAAAAGCTTTGTGAAGTGCTTTGAGATCTACAAAGGCTAAATGTTATCTTTATTACCCCAACATTGATGCATATTAAACCAGTGGATAAATGAAACTTGTACTCAATTATGGACCTAATAGTTCTCTATGCCGCATGATTACATTTGCAGGGTGGAGGAAGATGGTATGGAGCTTATTCCCTGTTTCCCTCCCAACATACCCATGTAATAGCAGGGCTCTTGAATGGTAGGATACCAGGAGAGGGGCGATCTAGCATACTCATTGATACTCCATGGCTTCAAGGGTCTATGGTCTTTCAGTTTGGGTGTATGGTTACACCTTTGGTCTACCTATACCTATGGTGGCTACACGTACTAGACAGAGGGTGCACATTGTTCCCTTTCTAAGCAGCAGTATGATGCATGCCAGAGAGTATTCTCCTAGGCTGCCCTACACTTGCAGGAAGGCTACTGGATTCTTCATTAAGTCACCAGCCTTCACTTGCTCACCCCCATTTTTGTAGCTCATGTAAGTAAGGGCAGTGGTTTGCTTTGACACTGTACTAGAAGAAAGAAGTTTCTAAATTTGAGGTTGTCAGCTGTGTAGCTGTTCAAATAGATAACACAAACTTCAGCAGAATGCAACCTGTCTGGTTTCATGTGTCCTGCTAAATTGTGGACAACGGGATCTCACAATTCACAGGAACAAAATGCTGTTTCGTTAGATTATTAGGGCACAATCCAAAGTCCAGTGGAGTCTTTCCACTGACTTCAATGGGCTTTGGATCAGGCTCAAAATTTGTATCATTTTACATATGACTCCTAACGGGCAAATCCAAGGACCTAGCCAAATACTGAATTGGGCATTTGAGTATTGTGCTGGGGATGAATTCTCTCTTCCAGGGCATGGATCAGCTCTACAGGTTCTCAGCAGGAGCTACTTTAGCTTAATGGCTGAATTAGCCTCTATAGTCCAGGCATGCTTCCAATATGGCGGGGTGAGGGGGGGAAGGGGGCAGGATGGGTAAAACCTGTGCAGCAGCTTCTTCTCTGGCCCTACCCTTGGTTCCTTCCTTCTACGCTGCCAGGTAGGGGCTGCCATGGAGCTGTGTTTTGCTTAACATAAGGCTTTGTAGTCCCTGCACCACCTCCAAACCCAGCTTCAATAGAACCATACCAGAGGCACCTCTGCTAGCCTCAGAGAGGGGGCAAGATTTGCCCTTAAATACAAGTGATTCCCAATTACAAATATCTACCTACAACAGATTGACTTCCATTGATGTGTTTGAGAAACAAATAATGGACCTCACTAATGGGAGAATTTTGGTCATTATAGCTAGAATCATAGAAATGTAGGGCTGGAAGAGATTTCAAGAGGTCATAAAGGCCAGCCCCCTGCACTGAGTCAGAACCAAGTAAACTTAAACTATCCCTGACAATCTAAATCTACTCAGACTATCCCTGACAGATTATCCCTGACAGGTTGTCTGCCTGTTGTTAAAAACCTCCGATGACGGGAATTCCATAGCCGCCCTTTGAAGTTTATTCTAGAATGTAACTAACCTTATAGTTACAAAGCTTTTCCTAATATCTAATCTAAATCTCCCTGCTACAGATTAATTTTATTACTTCTTGTCCTACCTGCAGTAGATATGGAGAACAATTGATCACCATCCTCTTTATAACAGCCCCTAACATATTTGAAGACTATTATTGGGTCCCCCTTCAGTCATCTTTTCTCAAGGCTGAATATGCCCAGGTTTTTTTAACCTATCCCCATAGGTCAGGTTTTCTAAACCTTTTATCTTGTACTTGTTGTTTGTTGCTCCTCTCCTCCAGATCCTCAGCAATTTATCCACATCTCTCCTTAAGTGTAGTACACAGAACTTCAGCCAAGGCCTCACCAGAACCAGGTAGAGTGGAACAATTACCTCCTATTACATGCAACATTCCTGTTAATACACTTCAGAATTATATTAACCTTTTTTGCACCTGCATCCCATTGTGGACTCTCATTCAATTTGTGATCTACTATAACCTCCAGATCCTCTTCAGCAGTACTACCGCTTACCCTGTTATTTCCTATTTTGTAGTTGAGCTTTCCATTTTTGCTTCCTAGGTGCAGTACTTTGCACTTTTCTTCACTGAATTTCATCTTGTTGATTTCAAACCAAATCTCTAATTTATCAAGGTCATTTTGAATTCTAATCCAGTCCTCCAAACTGCTTGAACCCCTCCTCCACAAATTTTACAAGCATACTCTCCACTCCATTATCCAAGTCATTAATGAAAATATTGACTAGTACTGGACACAGGACTAACCCCTGCAAGATCCCACTAGACAGGCCCTCCCCGTTTGACAGCAAACAGTTGAGAACTACTCTTACTGACCCTATCCATTTTCTTTCTGGAATCTGGAGGTAGGGTAGGCATGTTAGGTGGGTACCTGAAGATTAAATAAGAGGATAGCAAAAAAAAAAAAAAAAAAAGAAGGAACAATGAAAAGAGGGGAGGGGAGAAGTGGTGTAGCTAGCCCTTGGTAATGAGATGGGAAGATTAAGATGGATACCCTATAAAACCTCCCAGGAAACAATTAATTGCTCCACTGTTTCTTGTGAGGTGTTAAGTGTTGAGGAGCTCTCTGCTTCCATTCCAATAAGAGGCACAATATCTGTCTACCCAATGGTACAGGAGAGCTTTTAAAGATGGCTGTTGCTATTAACACTTCATTTTTGAGATAATGGGAATAAGAGTGTCATCACATAAACCTACCAGACAGGCTGGCTGATGGGGTAAGGGAGAAGTTTAGAGCTTGAGCTGCTGTGCTCTGGAAAAGGTGAGGGAGTGGAGGGAGGTAGCTTTGTACGTGTATTTGAGATGCCAGAGAAATCTTACCTTGTACTGTTCTATTTGTTCATAAAGACAGTACTAACCAGGAAAGTATTTTAATATTTGACCATTTAACTGAGTTGGGCCATATGTTTTTATGTGGCTGGCCTAAAAAAGTCCCTCTATTGAAGCACCCTCATCCAGACCCACCAAATTTGGACTGAAACTCTCATACTAAAAGGAATATCAACTCCTCCCCCCACAAGAGATAAATTAATAACGTATTTTAACTACAATCAGTATGTGGGGTGGACACCTGTCCACTAGCAAACTGGACTGAGACCACCAACTCACTTCACATACTGCGAGTAAATGTCAGTAACTAACAACTTTCTATTACTATAGTCCTGGGCTGGATTCGAACAAATGACTTAGACACAAAAAATTCAAGTGATCCCCTTTACCAAACATCTAAGACAGTATTTCTCAATTAGAAGAACTAGGGGATTGCAAGGGGTTAAATTTTATTGCAATATAAAGCAAAGAAAATATCCCCCCCCCCCTCCCTGCACACACCCTTACCTTGGGGAGGACAGATAGCTCAATGGCTTGAGCATTGGCCTGCTAAACCCCCAGGTTGTGAGTTCAATCCTTGAGGGGGCCACTTAGGGATCTGGGGCAAAAACATCTGGGGATTGGTCCTGCTTTGAGCAGAGGGTTGGACTAGATGACCTCCTGAGGTCCCTTCCAACCCTAATATGCTATGAAGATCACAGCTATGTATGAAAAAACTAAGGCCTGAATGGACCTATAAAATGTCATGAATTAATGCTGACATTAGTTTTGAGACTAAACAAGGTAACTTTTTTTGAAGTGCTTATAGTCCCAAAGTGATATGAAAAACAGATTTTTCTGACCTTCAAATGAATAATACAATGCTAATAAAACTATAATCCTTAATAAATAAATGGCCTTATTATCCACAGTAATTAAGAATTAATTGCTAAGCTCTTTAACTTTATCCATTTTGCCTTTGTAATTATTCTGGGTCCTTTGAGTTGGTAAGATATCTATGCTTCTCATTTTTTGGAAAGTTTTGAAGTTAGGGAATTACTTTAATACAAACCCATTTCCCTGTGGAGATACAAATATAACAAGCATTTTTTTCATGTAGGAAGAGAGATTCAGGTAGTACTGCTCAGCTTTCCCAGTGCAGTGAGAGCAAAGAAACGGAGTGCGAATGCTGAGTGACAGAAACTGGATGATGAGTGCTGACCTTTTCTGCAATGACCTATGCCATATCAATGGGGTCATTGAAGTGTTTGGAGCATTTGTAAATCATTGCTAAGTGTGGCTGCAAGAAGGAACACATGTACTGTTGAACTGCTTTAACAGGAAACTGAATAGTAATTGATCAAACTAATGGCAGCCCAAGCTAAAATAAGCATATATTCAGTCAGCATTCATGCACATGCTTAGCTTTAAGCATGCTTTGCTGAAACACAGCTAGAACTGTTTGATTTAAAGCTGAATGTCATTAGCTGCAATATATATTCATGTTACCCTGCACCATGTCCCGCAGAAAAGTTAAGTGACTGCAGAATATACTGGTTGTTTCATTGGAATATCAAATGAGCTCACAACATTGAAAAACCTTGGTTTTATTATGATGAAGATCTATAGAACTCATATATTGCTGCAGTTTCTTTTCTATGGGGATGACATCCTTTTGGCCTCTCTGTGACTGCAGAAAGGCCAGAATGCAGTAGATTGCAATGGTTCCACTAACAGAGACACTGAAAATACTGCATAAAGTGATGTAGAATCTACCTGTGTGCTGCCAAACTCCACACTGGCATTGCACAGAGGAAAGTGTGTGTGTGTGTGTGTGTGTGTGTGTGTGTGTGTGTGTGTGTGTGTGTGTGTGTGTGTGTAGGCATGTGGGCAGGTCAAGGAAGTGACGGAGCAGTGGCCAGTGGGTCCATGAATTACATCCACTAGACACAAATGCTGCAGGTTAGGGGGCAACTGTAGTAGATGGGCTGCAGCAGAATTGTCTACCTCTGTGCCAAGTTTCTATTTTAATTCACTGTACAAAGCCTGTTTACTTGAGCTTTCTATGGGGTGTACCTTTACAAAACATTGTTTTCAGCTTCTGACTCATCTCCCGTAGGATAACATGGAGAACACATAGGAGTGAGCGATGCCACATGGATCATTGGGGGAAAAATAAGATTTATTTTTCCTTCAAATAATAGGCAGGCTATTATTGGGGGTTTTTTTGTTTAGTTTTTCTCTCTT
This sequence comes from Trachemys scripta elegans, assembly GCF_013100865.1. NCBI lineage: Eukaryota > Metazoa > Chordata > Testudines > Emydidae > Trachemys > Trachemys scripta. The sequence goes on from NC_048303.1 coordinate 68,194,568, forward strand.
CCTCCTCCCACCCACTGCCAACCAAAAATGTTTGGCAATGCAAAGAGAGAGCAAACAATGATAGTTTCACACAGATGTTGGTGGGTGGCAAATGGGAAAAGATCTGTTTCTGAGTGTACAATCTGTAAATTGCTAGCTCTTGCTTTCCTTTCCTCGAAGTGCAAATTCCTTTCATCCCAACTGGTAAAGCAGGATCAAAAGCGAGAGAGATCAACCCATAACTACAACCTTTGTAAAGTTCTTCTGGGGAAAACAAAAATCCTTGTAAAGTTGACACTGCCACTTTATGCAAGTAAAATTATGAGCATAACAAATGAAATGATTATATGAAAATGAACCTATCCTGCCTTAGCCTTAGGTCCAATATATATTATAATGTCCTGTAAAGAAACCCACTATGCTCCTGCCAAAGATGTAGTTAGTTACAAGTAGATGCCTGGTCAACTCAAATGTGTCCAAGAAATGCGTTGTTTCTTTACTCTAATAGGGCTCAATCCTGCATGGTGCTGAGCAATCTGGCCTCAATCCAGCAAAGCACTTAAGCACACAATTAGCTTTCAACAGTACTAAAGTGCTTAAAAGCTAATTAAGTGCTTTGCTGGATCCAAGCCAGAGTACTCCGCACATCCAGGATAAAGCCAATAATGGTGTAAAAGGTTCAGAGAATTCCTAAAACACAATACTGAGCTTGAGACTCTAAAGTGGGATGAAAAAGCATGACTGGTTCTGGCAAATCCTTGGAAGAACGGATCATAAAAATGGGTATGTTCTGCTGGGTAATGCCATTGGACATTGTGGTTCCCTTGTACACACTCATAATTTCCTGCTGTGGAACTCCAACCATATGAGCCTATTGTGGAAGTTATATATTCATTCCTTGGTCCAAACTTTTGTTTCTAAATTTCTTGCGCTAGTAATGTTATAGCTTAACCCAGTAAAAGGCACATTTTGTCACAAATGGCAAACATCAGTTGGTATTTATGCACCCTATCTCGCATTGCTTTGCGCCTTAACATCTCAATGGGTGCAGGAATAAAGGACTGATGGACAAGGTGGAAGTGCTGAAATCCTTCTCTGTGACCCTGGTGCTTGAGAACTCTTTTTGCCTTTACCCATCTATTATGCCACAATCATGCAATTAAATTGTACCTATGAGCTATTTTTTTAAAAAAAGACAAGGTTGCTGAAAAACAATTTACCCGCAATGCTCTCCCTTCACTAAAGCAACACTAGCCATTTTTCAGACACCAAGGTTCTCTGCTGCTTCAGTCATCCACCTAGAAAGAGAAAACAGAAATAGAAACTTTCCATCTACAGGAAGGGATTGTGGGGGCATATTTCAACTTGGAGAGAGGGAGGAGGACGGCACGCCGGGGCATGGAGCTATGCTGATCATGAATGTCTATCCCTGGCTTTTTGACATACATAAAAAGGCCTTTAACTACTCAGCAGCAGAGATTTCTTGTGACTCCACAATGAATCAGTCATTACGTTCAGAGACCTATAGGCAATGTCAAAATTAGTCCAGACATTTACCTACAAAAATACATTTAGAAACACCTTGGGTCATTTTTATGCCAAACCTTTGTAGAAGGATAACTTGTTGTGTACAGGCTTTTCAGGGCCATTATTTAATTGTGAGCTGTTTGCTTTTGGTTTAGTCACTCACCCAGTAAAAAGTCTTATGTTCATTCAACCGCACATGTCTGTATGTGTTTGTGCACATACAGGTACACATACATTTACAGACAGGAAACAATTGGAAAGAAATCTCCCATGATCCACAGAATTCAGAAATAATATTGACAGTACCTGGTTTAATTCTCTCATTAGTAGGCTTTTGGCCACTAGACTTTGTTTTCATGAGCTTTAGCCGCTGGGCCAAGAATTTTACCTCCGAATGGTATTTTGAGACTTCTGCCCCATCTCCACCCTTCTTTTCTTGACTGACACCTGGGCAGCAGATGGTGTAAATGGCCCACAATACATTAGTTAAATTAATGTAAAAATCCTTTCAGATTGCTGACTTCCGTGGTACTGCACCTTGTGGCACCAATAGCTGGTCAGGGAGAATGACAGCACTTGAAACTGATTGAGACTGAATTTTTCTGGACTGGGTTTTGGTGACATGAGGGCATTTGTGGAATTGACATAGGAGTCTGTGTAGGACGGGGAATGACTTACCTCTCCACATCGTTGACACTATGCCCTGGAACTGCTGTTCAGTTGCTCTCAGAATGAGATATTGTAATAATAGATTCCTCTTATACTTTTTCTTCCTTTCCACTACAGTTAGGAGCTAGGGTCTTCCTACCATTTCCCCTCTCTTTCTTTCATCTCTACTGATCCCCAGTGCAGGATGTGTGTGTCCAGGGAAGGAGGTATAGTTAAGTGCCTACACCGAGAAAGACGCTGTTTTCTTGGCCTGGACTGATGGGGAAACCCTGGTCGATGTAGAACTAATATTGACACCACAGACCTCTTCAGAGATTGTTCTTTGTATGCATTGTAACCAATAATACTGACAGAGCAGCGGTGGTATTGATAGTAGGATTCCCTTCTACTTCAGGCTTCTCAATGAACTACAAGCAGCAGTATGGCCCATGAGGCCGGGCCCCATAGAAAAGGCTCTAATTTCTCTTTTTTTCACTCTCTGACAGGCTTCCAGTGCATCTTACTGTGGTGGACAGGGGCGGCTCTATGTATTTTGCCGACCCAAGCACGGCAGGCAGGCAGTTTTCAGTGGCGCGGTCCGCTGGTCACGTGGATTCGGCGGCATGCCTGCGGGAGGTCCACCGGTGCCGTGCCATCGGCGTACCCGGTGCCGAATTGCCACCGAAGCCGCGGGACCGGCGGACCTCCTGCAAGCACGCTGCTGAAAGCCGCCTGCCTTGCCACCCTCACAGCGACCGGCAGGCCGCCCCCTGCAGCTTGCCGCCCCAAGCACGCGCTTGCTGCGCTGGTGCCTGGAGCCGCCCCTGGTGGTGGACTAGCTTATAAGAGTGAGCTCTGGAGATAATCCTTCACCAAGATACAGAACGCACAGATTGGGGTCAGGATGGGTGTGAAATTACATTGTGTTTACACTACTACTGTAAAGTTCCAGTTTGCTTGCATTATGAAGGCCATAAGCAAAAGAAGTGTCAATCCTGGGCACAATGTGGGAATTCAAACTCTAACATACACACAGTTTCTCTTAGTTCCATAGCTGGTCCCACACGCTCTTGAAAGGCCTGGAGTTGGGAAGGGGAGGGGGGGGGGGGGGGGGGACAGGAGGGTTCAGCCTATTATCCATGAAATTGGAGAAAGAGATTGTATTTTTACCAGTCCAACGTAAATTAATGCAATTTGCATTTCACCATTTTCCATGAAAACCAAAGGCAGACTTTTTCAGGCACAGAACTGCTATTTTGCTACAAAAAGCTGCTTTCACTGTAGAAGGAAGGGAATTTCAATTAGGAATGTCTTGTATTCAGTGGTTTACAGCTCCTGGCTCTTAAAATGGTGGCATATGTTGGTAGCTCTGCATTTTTTTTTAATGACCTGCTGCATCAGACCCCAGCCTATGATACACCATAATAGAAAGTAACATGATAGGTAAATCTAAACTGTAGTTGTTTTCACAGATCATTAACAAGCAGCAAAATGGGTAAAATCATATCTGGCATTTGATGTGAACACCTGGCTCAATTGTGCCAGTAAGGCATTGGTGCATGTTGGATACATGAGTTCTGGAAGCACAGTGCTTCCTGGGTCATCCCACCATGCAGGGGCAATGCTTCTATCCCTGAAGGAAATACAGTGCGTACTGCCCTCTGTGTCTGGTGCAGATGGAGACAGAACCATGGCTCTGCCTCCTTCCCTCTTCCTCTGGGACAAAGGCTGTGCTTGTGCTGTCCTGCAGCTGAGGAATGTGGGCATGTGGGTGTGGGCTGGTCACAACTGAGCCCATTTGTAGTGCAATTTTCCATTTGTCTTAATACTAAAGATGCTGCTGGCTTTTACAAAAAAATGTTTTAGTACATTTGGTCTTTGAAGACACTTTGTGGCCAGAAATATTGCTGCACCTGTGGCCTTGTTCCATCCTACATGCTTGTGAGCATTGTTGTTAGCATAATGTGCGGATGCATTAGCTGCTGCCTTTTTCAAGATACCTCAGGGTACCAAACTAGTAAAAAGGGAGCAATAAAGAAGAAGGAAACACCTGAGCCAACTATGAGTTCCAAAACTACACTGGAATAGAATGCTACAAGCAGCAGGACATAAATAGGATTACACTCGCACTATGTTTAATTGACATGGAATATAGGAACACAGGAATTGCCATATCCAATTTGAGCAGTCATTTCATCCCATCCAGCATCCTGCCTCTGACACTGTCAATTATTACATTTCAGAGAAAACTTCCAGAAACTAGACAATTGATATTTATGGAATAACCTTCTGCTCTGAAGTATAGGGTTTTATATCTAGTCCAGTTTTTTCACTTGGTCTAATCTGGTTGTTGTCATTACCCATAAAAATGTCTAATCTTTTTAAATCTTATTAAGCTGTTGGCCTCAATGGTACCTTGCGGCAGTGAGTTCCAAACGTTAGCTGTGTTTTGTGGAAAGAAAGTAGTTTTTTTAAATCGGGTTCTAAATTGTTTACCATACATTTTAATTAAAATGTGCTTGACTTATCTTTCTACTGTTTGTTATTGTGTATACCTCTATTGTTGTCCCGTCTTACTTGTCTCCTCTCTAAATAAACAGCCCCAATTTATTTCTCTCTTTTGTCATACGCAAGTCTTCCCATGCCTCTAATCAATTTTGTTGCTCATCTATGAACTCCCTATACTTCTGTTGTAATCCTTTTTAGATAGACTGGCTAGCTCTGAACATGGTATTTCAGGTCAGGGTACACTATTGATTTATATTGTGTTATAAATTATATTTTCAGTATTTTCTTTCCCATTCTTTATACATTTGTCAGCGTGGCCTTTTTTTGGCAAAACTGGGCATTTGTCCCGTATTGCTCTTGCCAACTGATTATCAGGGGCACAGAGGAACATGCAGGGGGAGGAGGGAGAGGCAACGCTAGCCTCGCATGGGAGGGAGGGCTCAGAAGAACAGCTTGGGCTGGGCTGGCCACAGGTGGGCGGCAGGGGGGTTCAGGCTGTCCCACGCGCGGAGAGGTGAGGGGGCCTCTAGCTGTCCCCGTGTGGGCGGACGGCAGGGAGGGCCGGGGCCGGCCCTGCGCAGGGAGGGGCGGGGCCGGCCCTGCGCAGGGAGGGGGGTCTTCGGTCATCCCCTAGGGTGTTCTATTTTCCCTTTGGGAAAATATGGTCACCTGATTTGTTAGGTCCCTCTACATTTCTTCAAACTCTTCTCCAGTCTTATAGCAACTGCTAATTATGCCACCTCATTGTTCAACCCCTTTTCTAGATCACTGGTAACTATATTAAATACCCCCAGTCCTGGCATGAAATCTTTTGTAACTCTATCATTAGCCTCTTGGAATATTGAAAATTGACCATTTATTATTTCTTTTTGTTTTCTATTTTTAGCCCGTTTCTAACACAAGACAGTACTTTAATTTTCAGATTGTAGGTATTTGGTTTCTTTTATATCTTCTTGTTGGATGCTTTTGACATGAAAGTTGCATGTTTTTGATAAATACCACCGTCCAGTCCTAATGATGTGTTGCTCCTTCATTTATCAATCTTATACAGTTTTTACAAATCATTACTGTTTTTATTATATTTAATTAGTCTTTTGATTAGCGCTGGGTAACTATTTTACTATAACTAAATTTGCTGAAAAATTCAATTTTTGGAATGATCAAAACTATTTAAATTTGGGTTGAATTTGGAAAAAAGTTTTGGTTAAATAAGAGACAAAATTGAAAAAGTTGAAATGGTTTGTTTCTACACTTTTGAAACAAATGTCTTGAAGCATTATTTTGAAATCAAAAGTCATCTTGAAATTTAGATACTTTTTTTTTTAAATTAAAATCTAACAAAACAACCAGAAACAACCTAACTGAAAAAACAAATTATATCTAAAAATTGACTTGTTTGACCCAAAATGAAATTTATTTTGTTTTGGCAAGAAAAAACAAAAATTTTCAATTTGAACCTAACCAAATTTTGGTTTTGATTTTCAATTTGAAACTAACCAAATTTTATTTTTGATTTTTCCAGTTCAGCCACCCCAAACAGAAAAATCAATTATTCACTCAGCTCTACATTGTGTGCTCAAATTCCCTCTTCTGACTTTAGATTTTTCTTATGAGATTCTATGGCATCTTCTAAGCATAGCGCTACTCCCTTCTCACCTTTACATTTCTCTATAATATATATAGTATCTATATAAATATGTATATTAATTATTTAATTCCTTTTTATGGCACTTTATTACTATCCAAGAATTTGATCTCAACCTGTCCCCACCTCAGCACAGTTGTAACTTCTTTCCTATCCATTGCTGAATACAGAGATACCTTTGTATTATTAATAGGCTGTCAAGCAATTGAACAAATTAATCATGATTAATCGTGCTGTTAAACAATAATAGAATACCATTTATTTAAATATTTTGGATGTTTTCTACATTTTCAAATATATTGATTACAGTTACAACACAGAATACAAAGTGTACAGTGCTCACTTTATATTTTTGATTACAACAATTTGCACTGTAAAAAATAAAAGAAATAGTATATTTCAATTCACCTAATACAAGTACTGTAGTGCAATCTCTATATCATGAAAGTTGAACTTACAAAATATAGAATTATGTAAAAATAAAAAAAAACTGGATTCAAAAACAAAACAATGTAAAACATTAAGTCCACTCAGTCTGACTTCAGCCAATCACTCAGACAAAAAAGTTTGGTTACAATTTGCAATAGATAATGCTGCCTCCTTCCTGTTTACAATGTTACCTGAAAGTGAGAACAGGCATTCACATGGCACTGTTGTAGCCGGCATTGCAAGATATTTACATGCCAGATGTGCTAAAGATTCATATGTCCCTTCATGCTTCAGCCACCATTCCAGTGGATTTGCATCCATGCTGATGACGGGTTCTGCTCGATTATGATACAAAGCAGAGTAGACCAACGCATGTTCATTTTCATCATCTGAGTCAGATGCCATCAGCAGAAGGTTGATTTTCTTTTTTGGTGGTTCAGGTTCTGTAGTTTCTGCATCTGAGTGTTGCTCTGTTAAGACTTCTGAAAGCATGCTCCACACCTCATCCCTCTCAGATTTCAGATGGCTCTTCAGATTCTTAAATGTTGGGTCAAGTGCTGTAGCTATTTTTAGAAATCTCATAATAGTACCTTCTTTGCATTTTGTCAAATCTGCTGTGAAAGTGTTCTTAGAACGAACATGTGCTGGGTCACCAGCCAAGACTACTATAACATGAAATATATGACAGAATGCAGGTAAAACAGAACAGGAGACATACAATTCTCCCCAAAGGAGTTCAGTCACAAATTTAATTAGTGCATTATTTTTTTAATGCCCATCATCAGCATTGAAGCATGTCCTCTGGAATGGTGGCTGAAGTATGAAAGGCATATGAATGTTTTGCATATCTGGCATGTAAATACCTTGCCATGAGAAGCCTGTTCTCACTTTCAGGTGACAAAATAAATAAGAAGCAGGCAGCAGTATCGCCTGTAAATGTAAACAAGCCTGTTTGTCTTAGGAATTGGCTGAACAAGAAGTAGGACTGAGTGGACTTGTAGGCTCTAAAGTTTTACATTGTTTTGTTTTTGAGTGCAGTTATGTTAAAAAATAATAATTCTACATTTGTAAGATACACTTTCATGATAAAGAGATTGCACTACAGTACTTGTATGAGGTTAATTGAAAAATACTATCTCTTTTGTTTATAATTTTTACAGTGCAAATATTTGTAACAAAAATAATAATATAAAGTGAGCACTGTAGACTTTGTATTCTGTGTTGTAACAGAAATCAATATATTTGAAAATGTAGAAGAACATCCAAAATATTTAATAAATTTCAGTTGGTATTCTATTTGCAATTTTTTTCAAGTTAATTGCGTGAGTTAACTGCATTTCATTGACAGCCCTAATTATTAACAATCTTATATCTGATAAGAGTGCTCTCTGGCAGCTCTTGGCTTTTCCTCAATTCCTACTTTAAATAATCCCCCTAAACCTGGATGACTTTTTGTACCAGCAGTCTTGTTCTACTTTGGTTAAAGTGGAACCCCTTTTCACACAGCCTCTCTCATCTCCAAAAAAGTCCATAGTGTCTAATGCGCTTAAACCGTTCCTCTTTACATCATCATCTCATCCATATGCAGAGATTTCTGAAGGCCTCCTCATCGTGCTAACTCTGTATGGTTAACTGGAAGCATTTTAGAATGATGTACAATAGTGGCAGTGGCCCTAAGTCTTTTCTTAGTAAACTAACTCTAGCTTGCAGGATCTCTTTCCTCCACTGCCCTATATCAGAGAAGAATTCAGACCTGAAATGCAGAAACAATCAGAAGCTGCAAGTTTGGTCTAAAAACTGTCACTTGCAGGGACTTAATTTCGCTGCTGGGGAATGAGGGCTCTCAAAAGAAGATGCTGAAAAGATTGCACAAATGGAATAGGTTTCATTAGCCTAATCATAGGAATTGATGATTTCTTCGATTTTCAATGTAGTCAATATTCTCCTCATTCCACTCAACACAATTAGGATCTCTTTACTGACAAAATAATTATGATACAGTATAGCTCCTTCAGACTCCCTAGGAGACTGTCAGCCCACATGGAAGCTGAATTACATTCTAGGAAGAGAATATTCACTTATAGACTAGAAACATACTGATATCTAAGAGAATCAGCCTTTCAAATTTGTGAGGGTAAATGAATAATAGGAGTGAGACTGTGCCTAAGGGTGAGCGAACCAACCTGAACCTCTGCATTCCCTTGTTTCAACCCAAACACAAGCCTTCATTATTATCTTAACTGTTGCAGCACTTTAATATAAGCATATGTGGTGTTATACTTTGACCACTTACCTGAGCTGTTCTCAAGCTCAGCTGGTTCCATAACTGTTTGAAGACTGCTATGGGAGAATAAAGTTCTTTTGGATGAAAGGCAGCAGATGACTAGTGGGGAGAGGATTAGCCAGAGTGGAACAGCTCAGTTTGACAAAGGAGTTTGAAATATGTCAGATCACCAGATTTGGAGTACCTTTGACTAAGGCCCCAAGTGCTGCATTCAGAACCAAGTGGATGCCCCCTATGCACTATAGAGCCCCACTGAAGTGAGGTGGATGCAGCTTTGCAATGGGGTGACCATGTGATTCATATTTCTGGGTCAGAGACTAAGCTGGCATTTGGCACCCAGAACATGAGATCTAGATACTTATATGATGCCTCCTGAGTAAAAATGAATAATTTTACAACTTTTCAAATTCCCTCCCTCTCCTTGAGTAATATCTGAATGAATAGTAGATATTTTTCTTGAGTGCCAGGTGGGAGTTTAAATGGGTGTGACTACATGTGCGAAGAGCTACAGGGGAAATCTTAAGACACAGAAATGTATTTAGTTTTTCATCCTGTGACTATTGGGCTTTGTAGTAATTTCCTAAGGGAAGTAGTGGAAGCCTCATCACTTATACCACTTAGTCTGGTCTAGACACTAGAAAATGCACAGATGGGAGAAAATTGTGCACTGGCAGCAGTTAGGCTGGGTTCTGACCTAATAGGTCTGTAATGTCTATGATAATTTAAGAACTATTTGTGACTTATTTGTTAGAATGTTTTTGCTCTTCGAGTACAGGGTATCATTTTCTTTGTCTCCTTACTGAAAACTTGGTATCAGAAGGAGCAACATAGCTTATTTGCTATATACTTCCTTCTTAACCACGCAGTATGTGGGGGTGGAAAAAGTCTTAGGCGTAGATACACTTTACAGAATATAAAATAAAGGCATCATGTTTTATGGAAGAGCAGGTGCATAACAGTGCATAAATAGGTTAGGTACCTATCATATCAATCAAGTGACAGGTACCAGCCACTAGAGGCTATGCTAGTCTTTTTCCTTTCTTTCCTTTGGTATTTCTTTGTGGATTCAGCTTTATTTTAAGTGTTTTTTGCTTTCAACTTTTGTACTACACTGACCTATTGGTACACCACTTACTCATTTATATGATGCCCACTGTGAATGAACAGAGACAAAATAGGGCTTCAGAAATTAGCCTTGTTTTTTAAGTCAAGTCAGCCTCAAATCTTCTTACAATCCAATGCATCAGAGATGCAGCATGCCATGGAAAATAAAACTAGTGTATTATTTGCTGCCATAATTCAAAGGGAACTTCTTAGTCCCAGTTTGCATCAGCCTTGAATGTAACTGTGGTTCATTAGAGCTCATATTAACCCATCTGTACTTGGGTATGGTTTAGTACTTATACAGATTATACTCTCACCTGTTTCTAAGTCACAAGTCTGCTCCTCATTATATTTTTCTTTTTTAAATTACTGAGCTGTTCTCTGTCAATATTTGTGTATTTTTATTGTCCTCTTTGTGACAGTTTTTGTATTTCCAATGCTTATAACTATATTTGCATTACAATATCTAATTCTGTTCATGCCATCATAAAACCCCTCAAATTAATATTTCTCATCAAGTCTTTTGTTATCTCTACTCTACATTTTCACTGCTCACCAACAATGTCCCCCTCAAAATCACAAGTCAGATCATTCATTAATTCAAAAAGAGCAGTATGCCATTATACCAACTGGATGTGTACAGACATAAAATTGATTGTTATAAATGTTCAATACTCTTTCAAAGAATTGTAATTGAAAGCAATTAAGAAAAAGGAAAGGCACATGAAAATATACAAGAATAAGCTCAAAACAAAAATGATTCAACTCATGTGGGTACAGTCTTTGCATAATTTGAATCAAAACCAATTTGTTCTATAATTAAAAACAGAGAAAGCTGAGCTGAGTCATAACATAACCAGGAAAAAATGAATTTATGGCTTAGAGTTTGAGAAATGAAATGCTATAATTATTAAAAGAGAACCTGGGTGACCAGTTGAAATCCAGACCACTTCAAATGTCGCCTGCTGAAAGTTGTTACCATCAGAAGCCCGACCTATCTGAAAAAAGTTGACTGTCTCAGTCCATTTCCTATTAGGTGTCCACATCACAAACAACACTATCAGAACTGGTACAAATGGCATGATCCAAAGCACCCTGATGTCAGGGGACATTTGCATATTTTTGTGGGCTTTGAACCAGGCCCTAATTTGGCACTCGCTTTTTAGTCTCAGCAGGGAGGTCACAGACTGAATGCATGTTGAGACAGAACTGTCCTCTCTTCTGAAGATGTCATCCATCAAGTCAGGCTTGAGATATGCAGATAGCTGGTGAGTGAAGGATTGCACTGCTTCTGCTTTATCGGTTCTGTGGATGAACAGTCTCCAGTCTCAAACTGACATTTTCCACCAGCACTAAATAAACCTTTAGAACCAGATTCTCCCTCCCTTACTCTGCTTACTCTGCAGGAAGTCCCATTGATTGTTAAGTAGGCCCACTAAAATCAATGGAAACACTTACAGAGTGAGCTACTGCTCAGAGTGAATAAGGATGGCAGAATCTGGCCCTTGGCAAATAGTTTCACCTTACATCTCTTTACTATCATATTCTAGTAGTTCATCAGTCAATGAAAGGACAAAGATGCAGGATTGTGCCCCAAATGAGGGAGAAAAGCAGGAAAGTATTTAAATAAACTATTCTTTTATGGAAATTGAAATCCTATGAAAACTCAGGTTGTCATTCCCTGTCCTATCAAATAGACGACATCATAGTAATCCTCAAATATGACAGCAAGCTGCATAGCAAAACTGTACTAGTAATGCACATTTGGTGGAGCTGGGTGGTAAGCCAAACAGACCTCATCTTTTGAGGGTGTGATGACTGAAACTGGCTGAGTGCTATTTTGTAGTAATATGTGGCTGTCTGTGTGCACCAGGCAGGAGGAAGACTGCACGACAAAAGGAAAAATGGTAGTCCGGGCTGTCAGTCATGCAAACATTTCTATAGCCTGTCCCCTCCTCTTCAGTAATCCGCCTTCCTGTCAGATGTATCTCTTTTGTAAGTACAGAAGTTCCTTCTCCCCTCACCCCTGAGCACTAGAAGATGACTGACTTTGAAAGAGGTTTCTTTATATCTTTGGTGGCTTTATTAACACTTCTTTTTGAACTTCTAATAAGCCTTGTTTGTGAAGGGTCATTTTCTCTCTCACCTGCAGTGGTGTAGCTGTTTTTCTACAGCCGCCCTCTGCTCCCTGTCCCACCACATACAAAAGAAAAGAGAAAAGCTCTACAACTTGAACGCACAGCATAAAGTCTCAGTTGGAGATCAAGAATGACTGAAGTGAACCTGCAGTTTTTTTTACCCTCTCCTACTCACTCCTATAAAGAAGCTTTTGAATTGACAAATAAGAAGGCTGTGTATGGCAGATGAGATTGCAGTCTGCAATTAGTCACCAGAATCTGGGGATAGCAACCTTTGGGCTGAGCCCAAACTGAAAAACAAAGCTGTCAGGAGAGTATACTGTTGAATCAGGAGAAAGAGAGAGAACAGGTAAGCTCCAAGTATCTTTATCTGAATATGAAAATATAGCCATTGCCAATCAGGCTTTCTTACCAGCTGCAAAGTCATTGAACAAGGCACTTTTAACAGGAGAGAACTGAGCTTACATAATTTTCATTGTATTAATCTCTATAGGTTATGGCTTTAGTGCAATTGTTTTCTTAAAACTTCTCTGACCAACAACTATTTGAAATTCATTCAATTTGTATTTGCTTTCTATGACAATGTGAATCTCTGTATCTTGTACAAGGAATGGGTCCCTTTCTTTTTCCAAGTCTTTATTTCTTAAGTGTGTTGGTAAGCTTACCTTGCAGTAGTAATTATTATGGGCCTGATTCTGCCACCCTTTCACACACCAAGTAATACTTTGGTTGCAAGAAGTCTCACTGAAATCAGCGGGACTGCTTGCCTAGTGGGGCACTGTTCAACATAAATAAGGCTGGCAGTATTGAGTTATGGGATCAAGAGAACACTTTGTGTCAGAAATTCATTAGTTTAAGTTCCAAATAATTAATACAATGCATTTATATTGTAATTTTTTACCTGGGATACTTAGATTTAGGAGATTATTGCCATCACAAGTAAATGATTCGAAGACATGAAGCTTTAATAAAAACTGCCTTTTATCTCCTGAAGAGTATGTCGAAGTTATGCTACGCAGGTTAGGTCTTTGACTATGAGAAAATACAACCAAGCAGACAGAAAATATTATCCTTCAATCTAACATTCTTCTGTGTAATTAATATGCAGTTCAAATCAGAAAAGACAGCAATCTTAGAAGGCTCTTATTTTTTGTTTTATGATGAAGACTGAAACGTCACCTACATTAGTAACTGCTTTGTAGAAAATAAAACACAGTTGTTTCCTCTGTGGAAAACAGCTAGGAGATCAATATTTTTTATTACTCTAAATTCAAAATACATGATACAATTGAAAAAAAGACTATTCATTATCCTTGGCTTATTTACAAAATGCAGGGCAGGTGTGCATTTCATTACATTTTATAGTGCAGATCATCTGCTCATAAAAGACTTTTATCACTGTTGATCTTAGATCTTTCCAGCTCATTAACATAAACTCCAGCAATATTCTCTTCTTTGATTTTGGGCTTTGCACTTAGCTTTATCTTGTAGTCACAGAATAAACTTTACATGAAACCAGATCTGGGCTTTCATTCTAGATTGTCACTTTCCTATGACCCCTCATACATTTCAATTTAAAATCAAAGGCAGCCTTTTGCCTGGAGATTCAAACAGGATCAAAAGCTTTCACGTTATATTTGTATTTATTAGCCTGCTAGAAATGCATGAGTTTCATTCATCAAAGATCACTCCCCTGATAGTGTGTTTATGTACATATAATCTTATGTGTAGACATATGTAATTGTTTTTATTTCTTACTGGTATCCTACAATCTGTTCAATCAGTGTAACCATATTATTTCTATAATCATAATACGATCAATAACTGTATAGGTAAATCTTACGCAATTTTATTGCTCTACAGATGATTCTTTGGTATTAGTACCATGTGATACCCCTGTGAGAAGTTGATTAAAATATTTAATAACTCACAAATAGAAAATGTATGTGATTCTGCCCAATCTTACATACTTTTCATGTATATTGTAGAACACTACACTAATGAGGCAACAGTACATCATATTATTTAGTCAGTAACCTAAAAAAATGCTGCAACACAGCTACAGATTCACGAGGCAGAAGTACTGAAATAACATACCATTTCAGCTCTTTCTCATGACACTGCTTCTCTACCTCTTTTGCCACTAGACATGGTGCTGCCACTTCCCCCACAAACAAACAAAAAACCCTAAATCATTTGTGTCATCATCAAATAGTGATCTTAATAAAAAAGAAAAACAAAATGAATGTTGTATACAGCTTGGAGCAAATGTGAACCGACTTGCATCAGTGAAAACTGATTCCCCCATTTGCATCTTTGCATCCATAATTGGGAAAACTGACAGAAATTGACTGAGGCTTATGGTTGCCAGTCAAGTCCATGCATATTCTATAATTCCGCAGAGGGACATGTCCTTGTATTCTACCCAGATGAACATCTCACTATAGAACTAAAGGACATAGTATATCTTTTAATCTAGAGTTGAAATCTCATGAATGTCAATGGATTGGGCTATTAAGCCCTGATCCTACAATTGATTGCTCATGGGCGTACTGCCGTGCCTGTGGCTGGCCCCACTGAAGTTGGGGCTGCACATGGGCACTAATCTATTGCAGTATTGGGACCCTGGTTAGCAGTTGTCTTCTTTCTGCACCTTGGTGATGGTGATGAGTGTTGTATAAACATGTATGAATAGAACCTGACTTACAAACACAGGTGGACCTGCTTCTGCTCCCACTGAGTACAATGGGAGTTGTACATTTGGGAGGCAATGAGGTCCAGTTAATAGGGAATGGATTGGGAATCAGAATACTATTCCTATCAATTTTATTCCTAGCTTTGCCACAGCTTTGCTGAGCAACCTTGGGCAAGTCACTTAACCTCTCTGTGCTGTGTGTTCAATCTTCCTCATTCAATTATTCTCAAAGCACTTTACAAAGGAAAGTAAGAACTATGAATGAAAAGCATTGTATGAGAGCTAAGTCGTTATTATTTATTCCTATGGTTATTGCAAGGTGCTGAGAGCCCTGGATATTATATCTGCTGTCTTTTTCTAAAATGGAAATTATCTAATTTAGATTTTACAGCAGTTATTGAAAAACCTCCTTTTCAGTTAGAATTGCTATAAAAGTCCCATTGTTCTTTTAAAAAAGTTTTTCATGTATGATGTATTTACTATAAGGATGCTTGAAACTACAGGCAACATTTCTCAAAGAGAGAACCAGGACATAGTATTAGATTTTTGAGTTTAAATGAATAAATGGCATTGCTATCCATTATAGAAAAGAGTATAAGAGAGAAAGGAAGGTCTTGTAGTTAAAGAACTGGACTGAGGCTCAAGAGAACTGGGTGAAATTCCCAGCTATGCCACAGACTTGCTATGTGACCTTGGGCACCACACTTGAAGTCAGAGGCAAATTACCATTGACTTGAATAGTGCAAGATCCAGGTTTTAAAATCTGAAGTTTTCCATTGACTTCAATGGGGCCAGGATTTACAATCTATGCTCCACACCTGTAAGCTTCTTTTCTCCCATCCTTTGGCTGTCGTGTCTAACTGGACTATAAGCTTTCCAGGGCAGGGACTCTCTCCGTATGTGTGTACTCAACACCTAGCACAATGAGAACCTGATCCCAGTTGGGTCTTCTAGGTGCTCCCATAAAATAAATAGTAGTAATTGTTCCTGTCCCTACATGGTTATAGACCTAGTTCCCCTCCTTGAGTTGGCTAGAAACACTCCTGATCCTTGTGCTCCTGGCCCATAAGGATGGAGGAGTCCGGCACAGACAGAGTTGCTATATTTTCTGAAGAAGGAGGCAGAATTAGTTGAGCCTGCGGGAAACAGGCTCCACCTTTTATAAAACTGCTTTGCACATTCCTCTGGCACTCCTGGATGCAGACCCTCCTTATCTCCTTGCTTCTCACACAGGCAGTGGCTTAGAACCACAATCTTGCCCTATTGAATTCTGAATTTGATTTGACTTGTAGACATTGTGCTAATTACCGATTCTATTGTTTATAGGAGGCCAGCAGCATTGCACGTAATAGCACAATTCACTGTTTACCATATGAAGTACCGCTTGTCTCAAAATGAAGAAATTTGGCAATTATCACAAGTGAGCGATATTTAGTACAACTTTCCTATGCAGAGAAAGGAGGAATAAGAATATAATTTATTTGTTAAAATTAATTTTTCTTCTCATTATCCTTTTTAATGGAGATGGCTTTATGTTGCAATTACGAAGCAGCGGTTCTCAAACTGTGTTGGGACCCCAAAGTGGGTCACGACCCCATTTTAACAGGGTCGGCAGGGCTGGTGTTAGACTTGCTGGGGCCCAGGGCCAAAGCTGAAGCCTGAGCCCTGCCACTCGGGGCCAAAACCAAAGCACAAGGGCTTCAGTCCTGGGCTGCGGGTCTCAGGTTACAGGCCTCCTGCCTGGGGTTGTGACGAAGAGTAATAGTGTGTGTGAGTGTGTGTATATATATCTATAACTGTATCAACAGCCTGTTATTTTGTGTAACAATCCAATGTAGTAAACATATTATCAGATAAATTAACTTCTAGGAACTCCTATACAGAAAACATACTGGGTTGCATTTACCTGAGTCAGAAATGTACCAGCACACGGCTGGACCTGTGGTGACTGTTACTGTGTTAGAGATAGTCCTGTGCCTCAACCATGGAAGGCTGGACCATACGCTCTAAACTTAAAATATAATCATTTTGCTCTGCATTATTATTTTTTGAATTTTGCGTGAATTACACTGTTCATCACAGCCAAAGCCTTCTTGGGCGGGTTCTGAATTCCCCAGAGTGCCTTTCAGTTCTCAATCCAGTTCTGCCCATGTACCTCCTGCAATTCTAGTCCTGGGCATTACCTCTTTGAAGCCTTCCAAATGTTCTAAATTATGCATGTGCGTATATACTCCCAAAGCTGGCTTTTTTGTGTGGCTAAATATCCATTGAGTAATACCACTGGGACCACCAGACCATTTTTACTGTTGATGTAAGCCAAGCTAGAAGCCTGATCTCACTCTCATGCTGGTTCTGCACTGCTGGAACTCCATTGATTTCGATAGTTTCTCTTGATTGACATTGCTATACCATGAGAGCAATTTCAGGCCCTAAGGATGAAATCTGGGCCGTTCTGAATTCAATTGAAAACTCCCATCAATGTCAGTGGATCCAGAATTTCATGCTGGGTGTCTCAGTTTGAACCCATCATCTTTCTTTATTTCAGTTACCTTTCTGGTAAATGATTCCCTATGTATATTGCCCTTTGAGTGACCGCCTACATCTCCTGCTTATTTCTAGTTTTCTAATTTTCACTTTGTCCCATAGATTTTGACACCCTCCCCCCCCATCACTATACTCATTTTACCAACACATTATTGACTTAGTCCCTTTTTCATTTTCCAGCTCTCTATTAGGTCACATCAAATTCTTCTTTTCCAAGGTGCACAAGACTAATTCCTTTAACTTTTCTTTGTTAAGAGATGGTATATTGTGTCCTCATAACAGCACATGATGCCATTTCCAGTGGCACGTTCCCTGAATAGAATTTCAGACACTGCAAAGGAGAGTCCTGTGTTGGAGACAGAAGTGGGAGGAATAAGTCAAACTGAAAGGGAGGAAAAGGGAAACAAACTGGAGGGAAAGGTAAAACAGACTGAAAAGGAAGGAGGGAGGGAAGAAAACTGAAACTTCACAAATGTTGGTACCTGACAGCTCTATGACTTTCACTCTTGGCACTCTGGCTCAGGTAGGACTGACTTATTCTTCAGTCCTGATATCCTCTTTCCATTCCGTTTATTGCATCCTCTCCAAAACAATAATATCATTCCTGTGATGCTGTGACGAGTTGGATCACAGAAACCCCCTTGGGAGCTGCCACCCGATGTGCCAAGACTACCCCTGTTCCTATTTTCCCTGCCAGCTTAGGACTCCAGCACCCTGTCTTGATGAGCCAGATGCTCCCGTCTACTCCAACACAGACCCAGGGTCTGAATTATTTGCCCCAAAGCTGCAGGTTTACCTGAAAACAGCTCACAGAAGTGTACTTGTCTTTAGCACTCAGATGCCCAACTCCCAATGGGGTCTAAACCCAAATTAATCCGTTTTACCCTGTATAAATTTATGCAGAGTAAAGTCATAAATTGTTCGCCCTCTATAACACTGATAGAGAGAGATGCACAGTTGTTTGCTCCCCCAGGTATTAATACATACTCTGAGTTAATTACTAAGTAAAAAGTAATTTTATTAAATACAGAAAGTAGGATTCAAGTGGTTCCAAGTAGTAACAGACAGAACAAAGTAAGTTACCAAACAACATAAAATAAAATGCGCAAATCTATGTCTAATCAAACTGAATACAGATAATCTCACCCTCAGAGATGCTTCCGTAAGCTTTTTCCTCAGACAGGACACCTTCCAGGCCTGGGCACAATTCTTTTCCTTGGTACAGCTCTTGTTCCAGCTTAGTTGGTAGCTAGGGGATTCTTCATGATGGCTCTTCTCTCCCCTTTATATATCTTTTGCATAAGGTGGGAACCCTTTGTCCCTCTGGGTTTCCACCCCCCCCCCCACTGGAAAAGCACCAGGTTAAAAATGGATTCCAGTTCAGCAGGTGACATGATCATATGTCACTGCAAGACTTCATTACCCACTTGCCAGTACACAGATATACAGGAAGACTCACAGGTAAAACACAGCCATCTGCAGACAATGGTCACAACGGGAGTCATCAAGATTCCAAACCACCATTAATGACCCATACTTTGCATAATTACAATAGGCCCTCAGAGTTATATTTTATATTTCTAGTTCTAGATACAAGAGTGGTACATTTATACAAATAGGATGATCACACTCAGTAGATTAAAAGCTTTGTAATGATATCTTACAAGAGACCTTTTGCATGAAGCATATTCCAGTTACATTATATTCACTTCTTGTCATGTTTCTATAAAACTATTTCAATTACTTTATATTCACTTATGTTTCTATAAAACCATATAGACTGCACAACGTCACAGATGCATTGACCAGTGTTGCATAAAACAATCCTTTGGGGGGATGACAAATGCCTTTAAAAAGTGCAGTAACCTCACCAACTTGTTTTCTAGTTTGTCCATGTGCTAGTGTAAAATACTTATCTTATTTTTAAAAAGTCAGCTGTATGTTAGGCTGATGGCGTCAATGACTTTTCTGTTACAGCCCCCAAATCCTTCTTTGAATTCAGAACTCCAAAACTGTGTGCCCAGTACGCTCAGAGCACCTGCTAGACTTATTAAATAAAGTGCAAACTATCATATTATAGAAACAAAGGGCAAAAGAGAAATAACAGCTGTGTCCGTATCTTCAACCAAACACAATTTTATGTGAGGAGACTCAGTGATTAGCATATTGACTCAGTTAACAAAGTTGCTAACTAGTAAGGAGGCTTTGTTTCCAGGAGCGCCACCAGCTTTTCTGCCGCCCTAGGCAGAGGAAGATCCCGCCCCGAAATGCCGCCCCCCACAGAGGCGGCAGAAGATCCCGTTGCGGAAATACTGCCGCAGTCACCGCCCCTCAAATGTAGTGCCCTAGGTGACCGCCTAGGTCACCTAATGGGTTGCACCGGTCCTGTTTGCTTCTGCTTGAGGTAGGGTAATAATGAATGGACAGTCTTAGTACAGTAAAGAAGCTTTTACTTATGCTGCACCAGCTCCACTAATTTTTTATTCATGCTAAATTTCCCTCCACTAAGCCTCATGTTCTTGAAGAAGTTAACTTCATGGTGAAGAGGTTTCTTCCACCTCAGTAATGTCAGGCAAAGTGGAACACTAAAGGGAGGCTACCCAGGTACAATCTGGCATTCTCTCATCTTCTCCAGAGAGTGAGAGGATTACTTCTGTGGCACTCCTACACCCTGCCAGCATGACCTGTGACAGCCAGAGGCCAGCCTCAAACCAGCACCATAAGTTCCCTTATGACTTCATTGAATTGTGTTGTTTTGTAACAAGAAGCACCAAGAACACTTCAGCTAATTTCACAACATAATGCCGGGGTATCCAATCTACTTAGAGAGATCCTCTTTTGCCTGTTGATCAGGCTCAACTAAATGGACAGAATACTAGCCAGTGTTGAAACTCTTTTGTTCATTGAAGCCAGGAGGGAAGATACTGGTTCAATGTTCTTTCCTTTGTGGTAGCAAACAATAAATGTTAGGCACTGAGACAGACAGTTCCTGCCCCAAAGAGCATGCAGTCTAAAAGATACGTGTACTTATTTACACAAATGACTTGGCTTCTTTTAGCTCTTCCGGTGTATTAATGCAGACTTAATTTTTCACTTTAAGAACATTCCTCATTTTGAATAGAAGAGACTTCCTGAAGAAATTTAAAGAATTGATACTAAAATGAATCAGTTTTTCAAGATCAACTATTATGGCATATCAATTTCATATTGGTAAAGCTTACTGAATGAAGGTGACAGAAGGTCACCAGAAGATGACTGGTACATATCAGTTTTAATTTTACATACTTTGTTCAGAAGCTTGGCTAGAATTCATTTGTTGCTCGAGGTTTAAAATAAGATGCAATTGTAGTAACTTTCCAATAAAACAAATACATTAGATAGGACTTCTGAGAAATTGTTTTGGTAATGCTGTAATTTCATCAGAAGAACTAACTGCACTTATCAATTCTTTATGTGGGATAAGCAAAACAGATTTTCTGAGACTAATCCTTGGATTACTTTCCTTTATCATATGGGCTATTGAGATCTTTCTTCATAATATCTATCCTCTCTGTTTTATTTGCAGCAGAAAGAATCTGTCACCAGCAAATACTTCTTAATTAGTATGTGTTTCAGGACATATGGGACAGGTTTTGATAACATTAGGGTTCTCATTAATGAAACCATAATGATGCAAATCTGAGCAGGGCACATTGCACCTAGCTTATATTTCATTTATTGACCATCTGTTGAATTAATAACTAAGGGTAAGATTTAATCTCAGGTATTTTTAGTAAAAGTCACGAACAGGTCACGAGCCAAAAATAAATAAATCATGGCCCATGACCTGTCCATGACTTATACCAGGGATTGGCAACCTTTGGCATGCGGCATGCCAGGGTAAGCCCCCTGGCGGGCCTGGCCGGTTTGTTTACCTCCCACATCCGCAGGTTCAGCCGATCGCGGTTCCCACAGGCCGCGGCTCGCCACTCCAGGCCAATGGGGCTGCAGGAAGCGGCGGCCAGCACATCCCTCGGCCCGCTTCGCTTCCCGCAGCCCCCATTAGCCTGGAGTGGCGAACCGCAGCCAGTGGGAGCCACGATTGGCCGAACCTGCAGATGTGGGAGGTAAACAAACCGGCCCGGCCTGCCAGCCACTGTTCTGGCTGCCCCGGGATCACTGCCAGGAGCCCCTGAGCTGTGGCTGCTCCCTCCTCCCCCCACCCCCAGGACTGCTGCTCAGGCGGTTCCCTGGGGCCAGCCGCATCGGCAGTTGCCCGGGGCCGCCAGAGCAGTGTCTGGTTCGGCTGGCTGCAGGGCCCCCCGAGCGGCTGGCTACAGAGCTGCTCCAGAAGTGGCCTGCTGTGGCTGTCCCCAAGGGTCAGCCACACCAGCTGCTGCAGAAGTCACAGAGGTTGCAGGAAGTCTCGGAATCCGTGACTTCCACGACAAACATGGAGCCTTATTAATAACATCAATAATTAACTCAGTATTGCTTATGCATCCACTGTGAAAATGCAGTACAAACACTTTCTTTGCACAGCCTCAGGACTGTCACAGCATCATGCACATGAGTGGAGAGTAGTGTATGCATCAATCTGAGGTAAGACTGTTTTATACTTGGAGAGATGAGAGATACCAAAATACTTCGCATATATTTTTCAATCCCCTTCATGACACTATATATATGTAACATAGGGACATACAGCATACTGAAGTGCATTTCATAAATCCTGTATAAACCTTCTGTTGAAGTGACATATTTCAAACATTTTAAACAAACAATACAATTTTAAAACTTCTGTTATATCTAGTCACTCTAGTTAACAAATTGAATAAACTTAACATTCAATAAAAACATGTCTTCTTAAGGGCTTAACTTCCACCACCAAAAACATGGGCTAGGGACCCTCAGTGGCATAATGCCTGCTTGGGCAGAATGTCAGGGTGGGCTTGGATGCTCTCCATTCCCGATCAAGAGCCACCTGGTGCAATTCAGAAAGTCGGTAGAGCTGGCTGGATGTGGAGTGAACCAGGATACCTGGGCGATACCTTGATTGAGTTCATTCCCCAGCAATTTTGACTGGTGAGTATTTAAGAGAGCCCCCAACGGAGTATAAAGCTGTCCTCCCTGGTGGAATCCCTAGTCTTTGGACTGTGCAAATTGCCCCTAAAGGTCAGATTTGAAAGTGATTGCATTTATTTATTACTTAACATTCATTTCAAAAGCAGCATAAGAAGAAACTGTATGATATCTTGATTACAGTAGAGTCTGGCCTGTGTTTCACATTTAGTACTGTATAACAGCAGGTAACTGTTCATTGTTCAGTATTGTCATGGTGACATAGATGAACAAATTGCTGAAGGTTATAAAAGCCTTCATCTGATTGGACCCTAGATTTCGCTTACAAACCAATACACTGAGGCTGTGCAGTACATACATACATACATAAATAAATAAATAAATAGTGCCTGCCTAGTGATCTCAGTCTCTTTCCCCTTGGGTCTCTTATGTCATCAGAAACATCACTGCAGATTGGAATTCAGAACATGACTCATAATCATTTTGTACCCTTTGGTAGAGATCCTGTTGTCAGTTTTCTCATAGCAACTGAAATATTACTGTGCTATCCCTGAAGGAACAAAAATATTCAGATCAATGTCAATGACAGGCCCACTACACCTCTCAGTATAGAAAGTGTTTTAGCAAAACATGACCTTTTGTAATAGTTTGAAATTGTGGTACTGCTGCAGTTCCAGATTTTCCTTTTGTAGTTGTAAGGAGTCTAGCAGGTTCAGAGTCTCTGCTAATGCAACTGCACTTTCATCTCTTCCAGTATTAACAGTGTGAATAACCGGACAAAGAACAATAGACAACTACTGCTTCGTAAAGCTGGCTCTCACTCCATGATTGCCTATAGAATGGTAGGACTTGAAGGGACCTCGAGAGGTCCCCAACTCTCACTCTATTACAGAGCACTAGTAATTAGACTGTGTACTAGAGTTCTCCATGGATACTTCCAGGGGAGTTGTTACCTGGGGTTCTTTCAACCCAAAGCTCTTGGTAACTTTTACTCTGTGCGAGGTGGTGTCAGGAAATAAATCAGGGGAGACACGTCCATCCGACCGATAGATGACTGGCACAAACAGGACAACACAAGAGTGCTTTCACTTAAAGCTAAACTTTACTTAGTCTCAAGCACTTACACACGTCCGCAACAAGTTAGTAAAACACCCCCAACCCTTGATAATTACCAAACGTGAGTGTGGCTCTCGAGTGACACAGCAGCAGGCTTCTGGTGGCCAAATCTTCTGTCTGCCGGTGGGGACCGCACGATATATCCAGAGGGCAAGTCCAAAAAGAGTCCAACTATCTCAAACTTTCCCCCCTTATTTATACATTAGAAATAGAATGACATGTCCCTTAAAGAAAACTTGTTAAGTAAGCAGTTTCAATGGTCAAGCAAGAGGTTCCTTCTGATTATTGATTAACCAGGTGTTTTTCCAGAGTTTTCAGCCTTGAGACCCCAATAGACATTCCTGGAGCACATCCTGCTCTTTTAAAATGCATGTATCAGCAACTTCAACACAACTCTTATCAGGAAGGACACGGGGTCAAGCTGCCCTTTCTGTGGCACCCCAACCCCCCCTCCCCACCTCCTGGGTCAAGCTGCATGGCCATTTTACAACCTGCTGACTAGGTTGCTTTTAACAATAAGCCATAGTGGTTTCAGGCACTTTACTGGTTTGCCAAAATCTCCCTGTTCAGAGAGGGAAATCCTATAAGGCCATAGAACAGTGATTCCATGGCAGCTATTGCCACATCACAGCAACAGTAGTTTTTGCTCTTGTTGCATCTATCCCTATGCTGTAGAGCAGTGGTTCTCAAAGCCGGTCTGCTGTTTGCTCAGGGAAAGCCCCTGGCGGGCTGGGCCGGTTTGTTTACCTGCCGCGTCCAAAGGTTCGGCCGATCGTGGCTCCCACTGGCAGCGGTTCGCCGCTCCAGGCCAATGGGGGGCTGCGAGAAGTGGCGGGGGCTGAGGGATGGGCTGGCCGCCCTGCTGAGGGATGTGCTGGCCGCCTTGAGAACCACTGCTGAAGAGAATTGCTAGTGGAGCGTCAGATGATCTGGACTACTGCTTAGGGTCTATGATGCTGTGGGGACAGCCCACCAGTGGTGGTGCAAGTCAAAGTGTGAGGCTTACAACGTGAAGTTTTAAACTAGTTTTGATTATGTTAATATTTCCTCTATTTAGTGTAAAATGACAAGGAGAAACTGTATCTGCATGGTAACTCCTTTGATTTCAAATTTAAGTTCATACTTACTTTTTTTTTAATGGACCTATTGAAAAGTTTCATCCTTTGTGCTTTCTTCCCCTCAGGGTGAGCTATGATGCCTCTGCATTTATAATCAGACATAAATTAAAATAGTAGCCCTGATGACTATGGCAATGATCTAATTTTAAAAAAATCAGTATTTGCAAATAGCAAGGAATTGCTAGTGCAAATACCATTTGGTGGAAACTACTGGAAAATCCTGACTTCTTCACAGTGACCATTTATTAAAGAATGTATTCCTTTTAGAGATTTCAACAGTTTAGTTATAGAGACATCATTTCTCTTATTAAAATCACTTACAGAGGGATAAGACTGCCTGTTTTGCCACATCAAGGGTAACTGCCTAATTTGTTCTGAACATTTTGGCATATCTTGAATAATTATTACTGCAGTAATTTAATCTTAAATCAAACTGCCTAAAATATGAATCAGCTAATCTATTTTTCATTGAACCAAAAAATATATTGGAGGCAAGGAAAATTAATCTCTTACACAATAGCATGGCTTAATGAAGACTTTGATTATATTTTCAATGTTGGTAGAAAGAAAAAAATTGCTCAGTCATTAAACTGTATGGAAATGAGAGACAGAGAAAAATGATTACTCAATGGATGTTGATTTGTGAAAAGCTGTTATCCAAACACACCATGATAGGGTGGAACATTGGAGTGTATTATTTGAAAGTCATAACATAACAGTAACTCTGCTTGGTTTCATTTGCATGCTGCACATTTGAGGATGCTTTGAAAAATGTCTGTGATGGCATCCACCCTACTAATTAACCACCCCAAGAGTCCATTATAAGAGTTGTTTTTAGTTACTAATCTGAAATGCCCTAAATGGGTCACTTAAGGTGTTTTAAAGGCAAGATCCAGCTTCCTATTACATTAATTAGGGATGGAGGAACTCATTCAAGTAAATCTGGAATCCAGTAACAAAACTGTGCTTGTGGGATCAGAGCAAGAAGGGCTTGAGCCTCCAAGATGTTGAGTACTATGGTCTGATCTAGCAAGGTATTGAAACACATGATTAACTTTAAGAACACTGACTTCAGTGAGATTATTCATGTGCTTAAAATTAAGCAAGTATTCAAGAGACTTTCTGGATTGGATCAGAGTGCTCAGTAACTTGCAGGACTGAGTCCTAATTGAGCATGACAGAAGTGTGGTGAGTAGCTAGGGCTGCTAGTGAAAAGAGAAGCAGTGAAGGAAGTGACGCCGGGGAGGAGAAGGGTGACGCAGTTGAAGGGGAAAAAAAGAGGTTTGGGAGAGGAGCCTAAAATAAAAAAATCTATTTAAATACAGAAAAGTCTCAGAGTCGAGAGGGGCCTTTGAGGTAAGGCGATAAGGAGAAGGACATGGCTCCAAAATCCAAGAGGAGAGTGGGGGAGAGTGGAGTAGGTCTGGGAAGTAAAGGAATGTGGAATATGATTCTCAAATTAGGGCCCCAATCCTGCAAATTATCTGCACAGAGCGTTCTGCATCTGCATAGAACCACACTGACTTCAATG
Organism: Trachemys scripta elegans; assembly: GCF_013100865.1. Classification (NCBI taxonomy): domain Eukaryota; kingdom Metazoa; phylum Chordata; order Testudines; family Emydidae; genus Trachemys; species Trachemys scripta. The sequence goes on from NC_048303.1 coordinate 68,220,895, forward strand.
GGGCTCTGTGCGTGTAGAGTAATTTAGCTGTACAAATGAAATCTATTTAATTAAAGAGGAACTGCTATTATGAACAATATCACATCCAAAGTCCTTTCATTCTTTTGTCATAGAATTGTTAATTGGTTTTCTTATCATTACAATAATATTAATAAATGAACACATTACAGTAGATGGTAAGAAGAGGGGGAACTGTCATTGGCAAGGTTGAGCAGTAAAGGAGAAAAAGATTGTATTATTTCTTTACATATTGAAATGAATATTTGAAAGAGATTTCCAGATTAGAGTAAAAGAAAATTACTCCATAGGAGCAAAGAAAACAGCAGAAACTCTTTTTTTTTTTTTTTTTTTTTTGGTAAGACTACAATAAGGAACTAAAATATATGGTGTAATATTTTCTGTTTGAAATATTTGTGTACAGTGGAATTTTATTAATCACTGCTAGGCGTGATAGCTTGTCTATATGGATCAAACATAATTGAAAAAAGCCAATGGATTAAATCCAGGTCCCACTGAAGTCAATTGCAAAATGTCCATTGGCTTCAGTGAGAACAGGATTTCACTCAATGTGTTTGCATTTGCTTATTCTGATCACTGTACATTTGCTGTAAGGATAAGACTGGAAATCACTTCTTTTGACTTTTCCTCTGCTTCCAATGTGAGAAAAGACTTGTCCACCCTGAACGCCACTCATGTTGCATTCACATAGGAAAGAGTTAATTCTCAACAGTAGTGGACCTCAAGTCTCCTTGGTCACTATCCATGAGGGGTAAGGGTTGAATTGAAATTTTGACCAAAAACCAGAAATGAAAATTTTTGAAAAATGCTGACTTTTCCCCACATTTTCTGACCAGCTCAGTTGCTCTCTTTTTGCATCACAATCTGGTGAATGGAATACATTAAAGGTAATGTGTGTATTTAAAAAAAAACCAGCCTAATTAACAAAGGAACTACAACAAAAATGCTGTGAAAGAATAGGAAGGGTCTGTCAAAATGCAGTATAAAAGGAAATGGAAGTTCAGTGGAAGCTGCAGGGAATCTACCTTGGGTACATTCTTGAATCATTCCATTGTGCATGTTGTAGGACAGCCTTTGTTGTGAATTTTATTAATGAGTTGTCCTTTTCTAACTAGGGTTTCTCTTGTTAAAGTTGGCCTTATTATTTCCAGTATTACCAGTTTATACAGAGGGAGACAGGTGACCCAAAAGTGAAGTAGGAAGGCCTGGAAATAATACATTGAAAATATGGAGGAGAGAGTTAAGACCACAGAAGAGAGAGGCTGAAGAGAGTTTACTTCTCTATTCCCATGTTCAACCTTTTAGTCAAGCTCTAGGGCCAGAACCAAAAGCCTGTTGAAGTCAATGGTTTCTTCAGAGATGCTTTATCCTTTTAACCAATTACACATTTTTAACATCTCTACCAAAAGATACTTTTATTAAGCTGAGAGCCAAGTCCGCAAATCCAAACACCAATGCACTTGAACCCAGAACTAGATACAAAATTTGTAACTGACCCCCCATCCCTGTGGCAAACCAAAATCTTGGATCTAGACATCCACAAACCCTGTGGTGTTTAAAATCTGGATCTGGATCCAACTTGTACAGCTCAGGCACATCTCTGTTATTCTGGGGGGGAAATATTTCAAAAGGAAACACACAAGCAGCAGTTGAGAGAACATGTAAATACAGAACCAACATTTATTCTTCAGTTTAGAAAAAAAAAATTATATCTGTAGGCCATTTTCAAGCTTTGGACAGGTGACCAAGGAGGGCGGTACACAAGTGCCTACTCAAAATGAATCAGTACACTCTATTTTTAACTTTAAAGAATGACTTTCTATGCAGTGTAACTGAATATACTTTGGGCACAACCATGGCTCTGGCTACTTGTGCATGAATGGGAGTTCATATTGCTGATGGCAATATGGGGACAAGGGAGAACAGCTCTTTAAGGCTACTATATTTCATTCCACATGATTGGGGAGAGGAATAAGTGGAGTCTTGGCTTTGCCCCCATCCCATGCTCCAGCCAACATAGAAGGCTGCTGTAGACTGCCTCCTACCTGTAACAAGAAGGGAACCAGTGACCAGATGGAGACTCCATGAGTTACATGCAAGTCCTTGGTCTGCATATTATGATGCTGCCCTTTACTCTAGGCTTATGGCAAAGCCACAACGGAACCCTTTCTCATTTAAAATTAAATTATAAAATGGCAAAATCCCATGTGTGTTCCTTATCTTCTTTATAGGGCGGTAAGGATTTATTAGTTCATGACTGTTCAGTGCTTTGAAAATGTAAAGTACAATATAACTATTGGTAATACAGGAAAGCATTATACATGGAGCTAGTAGGAGAAACTTTGATGGAAACACATTCTGTTAGAATATGTAGTTCTCTCAATATCCAAATGCTTTGTGAAATGGAGTCGAAGTCTTCGGAATTTTGTTTCAGAAGAAAACCGGGGAAAAAGTTCTGACACTCTCGACATGTCCTGTTTTGATGTTTTTGAAATGGTTTTCATGCTGACTTTTTTTTGTTTCCAATTTTTATTTTATTTTATTATGTTATATTATAATATTTTTTTTTAAAAGTGGAAATCAAAACAAAGTAGTTTTTTCAGAATTTTACTTTGTGGAGAATTTTTACATTTTTGGGATGAATTCCAATTTTGAATGAAGTCAAATTTTTGAAATCTTTGAAATCCTTCACAAAACAAAATTTATATCCTCTGCACAGTCCTAGTTATTAATGTGAGATGTTCTCTTAGAGGCAGATTGCAGCAGTCCCTTAGCTTCCAGCATGGCCTCCCTCTTTCCTCTTCTGCTCCTGCTTTTTACTGTTTAGGACTGATTGTGGTAATTAGAGACTTGATTCTACATTAACTTAGCAACAGTGTGTTGATGTTATGTGGGAACATGCCCCTTTGAAATGCTACAGAGCTACACTAGTGTGTCATTACTTTTCAATCTGAAAAGCAGGTTGCTTTTTCACTAGGAAGGAATTGGTAAAAAAGGAGCACTTTAATATTGTAATGAAATGGCCTTGCATTTTGTCATGTGATGGGATCTAAAAGTCTGGATGTAAAAAAAGACAGTGTTAGTCAAAATCAATTCTGAATTAAACTCTTTTTAAAAAACAAAAGATATAATTCAACTGAACAAAACAAAATAAGCCAAAAATCACTGATTCAATATCAGAGGTTGTATATTGTTACAACTTCAGTGGTGCAGGACGCAAACAATTTTTGTCAGATCTGAGAGTTTTCTTTAAATGCTTTGTTTGAGATCAGATTACAGATCTTTCACAGTCTTTTAAATTGTTTTCAAAAGTGATCCATGTTTAGTTGTATTATGAATTACTTGTACTGTATTATCTGCATTCCAGCAGCATTTGTATTCCAGAGTGTAAAGCATTTAAACTATCTTTTCTTGTTGTTTATTTACCACACAAACTTTTATTTTGTCATTTCCCACACACAGAGGTCCAGAACAACAACTGGTGTAAATCGCTAAGATCACGCAGGATCTACACTCAGTTACAACAGCTAAGGGTCTGGCCTTATATTTTATATTGCCTGAAGAAATTATGTAACTGTAGAGCTAGATTGTGAATTGATGGCAGGGTAGCTATTTTGCCAGATTATTACCCAGTGAGACAGCCTCTCTCTCGGGCAATTTGTTGCACTTGTAATTGACAATGTTTCTCAAGTGGGACCCCCTCTATTTCTAAGGGAGGGGGCTGCTATCCTTTCATTCTGGAATTTGCTATAGCAATATGCTTGCAGGAGCTTGGATTTGTTAGTCTTCTAGGGATGCTGCAAATCAAACACCCCCACATACCACCCACATTTTTTTAACATAGACTTTTGATTTAGAGGTGGGATTGTGGCTTGAAAGTCCTAGTGTGCTTGTGACTGGGGATACTGCTGAGTTTTGCTGTAATAAGCACATAGACCTAGGCATTACAAAAGTAAAAGTCTAAATATGTGAATAAACACCAGGGACCACATTCTCTGATCTAGCTGAGCTGTGTCTAATACAAGACCAGATAAGAATGGAAAGAATGTGGCTTTGTCACTTCTTGTAGCTCTCCAAACCTGGGTCTGTGTGGATTTCAGTTTTGGAGCTGCTCTAAGTTTTGTGCCAAGGTGCCTATGAATCCCAATGGCTGTGCTAACAGCGGGCAATTGCTGCAGGACAGTGGTACTCTCAGGCCCCCACTCAGGAGACTGGTTGAGTTGGCTTGTCAGTAGCCTGAAGGGGCTGAAGCAGGGCCAAGAGCCTGGATCCAGATGGGTAGAGAGTCTGGCTGCCTGCATGGGCAAACTTGCCCAGTTATTGAAACTGTCTGTGGAGTATTTCCTGTGCATGGCGAGCAACATGTCCGTTTTCAACAGGAAAAAGGCTAAATGAATTCTTTTGACTCTCTCGTTCCATTTTGATAATGACACAATATTTCATTTCTACTTTATCAATTCAATTTTTCCTTTATAGTATATTCATTTAAATGGTTATAAATATTATTTTTATATAATTTTGACATTACTGAAATATTTTGACTCTCTCAAAACTAAACATTTTGGTTTTTAAATCTGCGATTCCTGTTGTGCCAATAATTTCAGCTTCTCCAACTTGGAACAAAAACAAATTTGGAAATGGACATTCTGTTTTATGACCAACTCTAAGAAGTCTTTCCGTTGATTTATTTTTATAACAGTAGCATCTTGAGGTCAGGCCCCATTGTGCTCGGCCCTGGGCAAACAGTCCGTGGGTTTTGAAGCACTCTTCTAGTTTTTCATAGAAATCATGGAAGATTTTTAGCAAGTGGGGGTTGTCCCACACACTCTCAAGCCTCAGCTCTTACTCATGTGATCCATATACAGAAATTATTAATGTTGCTATTCCTTATCCTAAGTACTACTTTAACCCTTGTTACCATGGTAATGGAACACTTCACAATCTTTTAATGCATTAGGACCACTGTGAGGTAGGGAAGTACTGTTAGCTTCTCTGTGCCTCAGTTTCCCATCTGTAAAATGAGGCTAAGTGACTTGCCCAGGGTTACATAGGAAATCTGTGACAGAGCAGGGAAGTGAACCTTGATCTCCTAAGTACCAGGTTAGTGCCGTAACCACTGGACCATTTTTCCCTGCAAGAAACCCCCTTTTTATTGCATTTCTACAGTGTGAGCAAAATATACTGGGATGAGGTGTAAGACCCACCAGCACAAGCTCCATTTTGTACCAGTGCTGTGTCTGTATCAGGGGTTCTGCACTTGTGCAACTAGTCATGTAGTTACAGCAGTGCAAATTATCCTCATTTAGACAAAATTTAGAGACTAATCCCCAAGAAATAGCTGCCATCTGATAGAGCAATGGTGAGAAGTATGTGGGGTAAAAACCCCAAACATGCTTGGCTTATTTAACTGTCTAAGCCCAATGCATTCCTCTTGCTAACTTGTCACTTTTTGTTAATTATGGTTGGCAGACACTTGTTCTGAATAGAAATGAAGCCCATTGTAACCTATTATACAAAGAAGAAAAACACTGCGGTGATCTGAAAATCAATGCCTGATAGTGGCATGAGTGAAAGCAATTATTTACAGGGGGAAAATTCCACTAAATACCCATCCCTGCTCTGAAATGTGCAGTAAGTGATTGATTCATAAGCATCTGAAACCTTGAAATCCCAGAATAATCTGATCCTTGAGAAAGTTTATAGGCACTTTGGCAATCACATATATTGCTGCTTATAATTTCTAATATTCAGATACAACTGGAAGCAAGAGACCCCTCTTGTTGACTGTATAGGGCACCTGCTGTGTCAGCAAAAGGATAGCTTACTAATCCTAAAAGGGATTCATGAAGATTGTTGATTCACATTGTGATGGGGCGTCAGCCCACACTAGCCCATTAACCATAAAGGGTTAATGGAACCCTAGGGAGGCTGAGCAACAGGCAGCCAATTGGAGAGGACCCTAGGGAGGCTGCGCAGGAGACAGTCAATTGGAGAGGGCTACGAGGAGCAGCCAATCAGGGCCGGGCAGGCCCATATAAGAAGAGCCGCAGGGGAGAGCAGCTCAGTCACTCCTTGGAGCTTGAGGAGAACTAGCTATCCTGAAGGCAGAAGGGCAGCTAGCCCTGCTGGGCAGGCTCAGGGAAGCGAGAGTGAGCTCCTGGCTGATGACTGGCATGCTGAGGCCCTGAGACAAGGGCAGAGAAAGTGCTGGGGCTGCGGGGAAGTGGCCCAGGAAGTAGACTGAGGGGTTGGAGGGGATGCAGTACATGGCTGCCATCTACAGGGTCCCTGGGCTGGGATCCAGAGTAGTGGATGGGCCTGCGTCCCCCCACCAATCACCACTAAGGAAGTGGCTAGACAATGGACTGCTGTTCCGCTCCCCCAGAAGTGGGGAGAACTGAGTGTAACACAGCTGGAGGGTTGTGTCCTGAAGAGGATGCTGTGTTCTTTGGGACAACATGCTTCCTGGAGTAGATGTGATGGGGGTGAGATGTCACCAGATGAGGGCGCACTGGTGAACTAAGCTAATTCCCAGGACTGCCAGTAGGAGGTGCCACAGCAGTTAGTCAAACCCTGTCTCACACACCATGAAATTAACCATTTGAATACACATATAATAGTATTGGAAAGTAGGCTAAGTGAACACAAGATGTGTTGACGTGCTGTAGTAATGAAAATCTATTTCAGAGGATGCCCATATGCATCAGCATTTCAAAAAGCACTGCCTTGATGTATTCTCACTTTCTTCAAATCCTCTGTTATCATGGATAATTTTTTATTAGGCAATTTCCATTTCAAAGGATCTGTGTTAATTTTACAGCTGCTCTTCCCCCACACCCTGTGTATCTTCCAAACAACTAACTTAAAAGCTATTTTAATGCTAAAAGATAAGATGAACTAGCACCACCTTTATTAAAGCACTAGCAAATGAAAGAACCAAGAAGGACCAAGTTGTATTTAGTAGAATTGTTAATAATCACAGATTCATCTCTTTTTAAAAGTATTTCCTTTTCATTTCTATTCAAAACTATGGAAGCAATTGCATGTCTTGTTGCAATGTATTACATCATAACCACAAAGTTACATAGGTGCTTACATCCCAGTTTTGGCTCCACTATGATCCACAAAACTGGGTTCAGCGGCAGTAGGCACCTATGTTTCTATCTCTGGGCACGTGCGCAGCTCTCTCCCTCTATGTGTCCTGATGCCTATTTCTTACCTATGCCCCAAAACAATTCACAATGGGGGAAGATAAGCATTAGTCTAAGTTGCATGTGGACCTGCTCTGGCAGGTGGCCTCTGAGCACATCTACTAGAGCAGACCCCATTTAAAACCTGGCAGAGGCAGTAACAGGTAGTGTTGCTGTCACCACCCACCCACCTTAGAACACTCACCTGAGCTACGGGATATTCTGATGGGGGGGAACCTCCCTCAAACTCTCCATTGGAAGCTGTTGCACTCTGGATAAATAATGAAAGTGTGATTGGAGCAGAGGGTCTGCTCCCAGTGTCTCCCACCTCCCAGTTGGGTGCCCAAACCACTGGACTAGAGTCTCTCTCCCCCTCCCCCCGGCTAATGTCTATTCCACTGCGGATAAATACTTCAATAGAAGATTATCAGACTATACCATAGCTCAGTGGTTACAGCACTGTCCTGAGATGAGATTTGAACAGGGCTCTCCCTTCTGTGCCTCTGGTAGACAGGGGGACTGAACCAGGGTCTTCTACATCCCAACCAAAGTTATAGGAGGGGCTCCACCTTCTCCTCCTCTGGCCATTTTTGTGTGGCGCATGGTGGGTGCCTAACTCATTCCCACAAGAGCCTAAACCTGACTCTAGGCTGCTGGTTCCCATTCATGGACCATTCAGGAGGCATAGGCACTTCCCTACAGCCCCCAGGTAGGCCCCTATCTCCATGGGAGGGGCAGGGCTTAGCACACATCCCTCTCGTCAGCATCTCCCATTGATTAGTTTAGGTGGCTCCCGTCCTAGAGTGCTGGGTTTTGTGGATCGCATTCTAAGACACCTATTTCTCCCCATTCATTGTATAGGGAGCCTAGGCACATAACTCAGGCTTTGTGGATCGGTTGTTCCTATGAGTTTCTAGTTGCCTAAAAGTTTAGGTGCTGAGATGCTCAGTATTGCAATGCCTAAGTCACTAGTTCCCAGCCTTCCTGGACGCTTTTGCCAGACTGACTGCCTGGTTCTGATTTCACTTACAGATTCAACAGCAGGTCACTCTTGTCAGTGGAACTACTCCTGCCTTAAATGGTGCACCAGAGATCAGAACCTGACCCCAGAACCTCTGCTGTACCATGCAATCAGTTTCTCAGTCTGTAGCTTGTGACTTCTCCCAACTCTGCTACAGGGAAAAGGGCTTGCTCTTTCTCATTAAACCTGCCATAGTGCTCCGAGCACTACGAGGGAGATTGGCAGAAGTGCTAGGCAGAAGCTGGGATGGGGTGTGTGCTGAAAGCCATTTCTGCATGTGTCCCTGGATTCTGGTGCTTGGGAAAGCACATATGACACCTTTCCAAAAAAGATGCAGTAAGTGCTGCTGCTGAGTACACTTCCCTTAAAGTCTGCCTCTGCCCCCAAGGTATAGTATTTCCCTCACCCTACAGCACAGTACTGCATGCCTATGATTTAGCCATATTGTTGTGCAAAGATGTGCACAAGGGCAGCCTCTTAGCGCTTGATGGGATTAGAAATCACTGCCTTTCTTATTTAAGGAGAAACTCAGCTATAATCCCCCTCCCATAAAGCTGCTTTTGCTTTAGTCAATATGCCTTCTGTTAATAATACTGTAGTTTCTGCCTCTTCTAACTATATTTATACTACTGAGTGTCATTTACTTGCTATAACTATCTAACCTATTATAGCTTTCACCATGGAGTGAGATATTTGGCAAACAAGAACTTGCCTTCACTGCTAAACCGGTGCACTTTTACCTTCGGGTAACCAATATGCATCAGCTATCCTGAGCAGGCACTTTAAGTTTATTGTGCATAAACAGCCTTAAAACTCCTTCTGGGGCTGACCTTAGCAAGTTTGTCTCAGGGTAAAACTAAAGCTCATGAGTGTTAGTTACACCGAGGTAAAGCATGCACCTTTTTTTTTTAGCAGTGAAGCAAAGGCCATAGTCCACCTTAAATTTTTGGCACGTTTTGCTCTTAGAATGACAGTGACTCATTGTAAGGGACAGGGTAACATCATACTGCCAAGTTGGATGTGCTGATGTGACTCCACTGCTAGCGATCTCAAGTACTATATAGTCTGTCTCAGGAACAGTTATGCAACAGAAAACAACTAGACCAACAGAGAGCAGATCTATCAGCTATTCAGCTCATTTCATCCAGCAATTTAGGGAGAGTATATATTTTGAAAACTCATAAATGCAATTTTTTATTTTATTAGGGCATATAAATGTTATGGTATTTTACACAGAAGAATCAATCTGTGATTCATCATGATGTTACCTTACAAATAAATTGTACAGAAGGCAGTGAGTGGTGTAAATAGTGGGATCAGAAGAAAAGATTGCTCCTCTGTAAATGCTTATAAAATGAACTCATTTTGTCAAATGAGTTAGGTTATGCCGAATCAAAAAGGGGTTGCTGTTGCTTCATCAATATGCTGATTCCAAAAGGAATGACAGGATTAATACATATTATATATAGCTGAAGAAAAACAGAACATAACTGAAGTCAACATTCTCAGGAATGATCTACAAAGGAAGAGATATAAACAGGGAGAGACAAGCTTGTTTTTTTCAGCTGGAAACCAGAATTCAAGGGTTCTGTTCTAGGCTTTGTCCCTCACTCACTGTGGGTAGGTCACTTAGGCCAGTGGCTCGCAACCTTTCCAGATTACTGTACCCCTTTCAAGAGTCTAATTTGTCTTGTGTACCCTAAGTTTCATCTCACTTAAAAACTACTTGCTTACAAAATCAGACATAAATACAAAGGTGTCACAGCACACTGTTACTGAAAAATAGCTTCTTTTCTCGTTTATTATCCTCTAATTATAAAATAAATCAATTGGAATATGAATATTTCAGTGTATAATATATAGAAAAGTATAAACAAGTCATTGTCTGTATGAAATTTTAGTTTGTACTGACTTCGCTAATGCTTTTTATGTAGCTTGTTGTATAATTAGGCAAATATCTAGATGAGTTGATGTACCCCCTGGAAGGCCTCTGCATACCCACAAGTGTATGCATATCCCTGGTGGAGAACCACTGACTTAGGCCAAAATATTCTAAGTGGCAAATGATTTTTGTTCTCTCAGTTTTGAGTATCCAACTGTAAAGTCTATGGGCCAGTTCCTCCACCCACTTGAGTCTGTGTTTAGAGCAATTAATAGTTACCACACAAAGCAGGGAGTAACTAGGATTAGTTAATTGATTTATATGTTGTAAATAAAGTAATGCAAGCAATTCACTACTGAAAAGCACATGCGGGCATGCGGGCATGCGCGTGCACACACAAACTTCCCTGTTGCACTGTAAACAACTCCAGATATTTTTTCAACTTTTCCCCCAGACCCTTTCAAATGCTAAATCATGGCTTCTAAACCTCAGCCACAAAAGGTTGGAGTGGGCCATATCAGAGCCCCTCCATGCCATTTCTTATGCAGATTGATCTTGCTTCTGAAATCTACTAAACCAAATGTGCTTTAATTACAGTGACTTTAATTGGACCATAATAAAAATGACTAGAGAAATAAAGTAACTCCTCAAATGAATCAAGTGAGCAAAGAGAGTGGGTTCTTTACAAGCTACAACAGAGACCATTCCATTGAATGTTTCATTTAGGTTAGTGTTTAGATTAGTTTCCATCCACCTTTCCAGCTGTAGCTATATCATAACGGCTTGCATCAGAGGTTGTGACCCTATTGGCTAGGCACTGTGGACCCACAACAAAAAGACAGTCCTTGCCTCAAAGAGCTTACAGTAATGAGACAACAGTAGAATGCAACAAACAGAGAGGGAGCATAGGCAACAGACAGCGGATACTCATTAAAATAAGTAGTGGTCATAGCATGCCAGCTGCTTAGCCATTGTTGAGTGTTTTGTAAGCATCATGGCAGAGGTAGTCTGAAGGAGGATAATTACTATTGTCATGGTTTGAGCAGCTGGAAGGGAACGGACTCCAATTGTGAGTTACTGAAATGGATGCAAACACAGAATTCGGTATTCCTAGGCTTTTCTATCAAAAAAGCATTTACACTTTTGAACAAGAATTCTGATTTCCAAAGCAGCAGCCAGGCTTATAATTCACAAGCATAGTGCTGCTTTCAGAACTCCAGAAAAAACAGTTGGGTTTGAAAACCTTCTGCGAGCCAGCAGCTCTCTGAAGACACAATTCCCAAAGCTACTACATTTGTGAATTTTACTCTATAAACACATTTGTGGATGCCACTGAATAGAATCAATGACCTCAACCAAGTTGATATGTCCAGTAAGTACCAATATCTGACTCTCATCTGGGACTCTCCCACCATGCAAGTGGACTGATCTAACTCCTACTATTTTTAATAGGAGTTGGACTGAGCCCCAAGAGAAAACTGACTCCCACCCTTCATATGTGAAAAGGATATTTGAAGAGTGATAGCTATAACAATATGACAACGAATGTGTAAATAAGTTCCCCGCTGAAGTTTGTTATGGATTTTTGATTTGGGTATAACGTAGCTGGCAATATAAAATCACACTTTCTAATCTCACATCAGATATTTTACTTCAATAAAGTTGTCATCTTCATCACATCTGTCCCAGCAATATTAAAAGGATATTTAAGGGCCTGTTACTGATCTGTCATAATGCCCTGTGTTGAGTTCTTCTTTAACATAATCAGTCCACTACATACTGAGAACCTACTGCCAGACAAATTTCCTGAATGAAACTTCAACCATGCACATTAGAGGAATTGGCAATACTGCCATTCTATTATCATAATGGAGTGCATACTGATTTAAAGCCTTAAAATGGCTTTGCCTTTAATGACTGGTAAACATCAGCTTACAAATATTAAGATAAATGAGAAAAAAAATCAGTAAATTAGAAATAAAAGTATACCACCCATTTTTAGTCATATGATTCACATAAAGATCTCATTGATGTTTCAATCATTCTTTTCTCCTACAGGAAACTTCAACCAACTGAAACAAGTAGTGTTTTATTTGTTAAGAAAGATCTTAATCACTAAAATACTAAGGGACTAATGTATGTTTCATTGAGAGAACTCTGTGCTCTTCCTTTTTCTTAACAATGTTATCAGAAAAATTACCAGCTACAGACATTTGTTTTTGTGCTACTTGAAACAGCCAGATTAGCAGTGGAAACTTTGTAAATTGAGGTGCACTCAGTTACACAACATCAAGACATGGCAGTGGATCCAGGCCTAGGAAATTAACTACATTTTGTTAAATTGTACTTAATTTAAATGGGATTATACTAGAAATTGAAGCTGATAACCATCAGGGACCATTTAAACAAAAAATCTTTCTGCTTTGGCAACACAAGCTAGTATTTGGGAGCTTTGGCTGCTTTGTATAGGTTTCCTTGCTATTACAGCTGTTGAATTGGGTCCCAAGATCATTTTATCCCTAGTTTTCCAGCTGCAAGTGTACCATTTTTATGGGCTGCTGTTATGCCATCACCCCGGTATTCATATATATTTTGTCTCTTACCATGAATCATAAAAGAGACTTTCATGCTTTCTTGTAACAAGAATTTATTAGTCTCTTCAGAGAGTTTATACTGTTACAATTAATACAGGTTTCCTCAAATAGAATGACCTCCCACTCCCACCTTTTCATTCAAATTCTTTACTGCAATGTTTCTCAGGTGGTAGACCATGACCTCTAGGGATGTCATAAAAGCCTATTGGAGGTAAGGGCGCTTCAAGCAGTGATTAATTTGTAGTGAAAGAGGTGCTGGGTACCAAGCAATTTTTTTACTTTCCTAACACGGGGAAAGTCCAGAGGTGCTGGGTCCATCAACTGCCAAGCCTAGAGGTGCCAGAGCTCAGCCCTGGCACAAATTAAGCACCAGCTGCAAGATGTTAAATGTTATTACAATTCTAAATTGAAGAAAATAAAATTACCAGCGTAACTTCAGGGTAGTTAAAACCTTCAACGATTGTGAGGTCAAAGGTAGTGGTAGTTTTATATAGGCTTATCATTGATATGTTTTTACTCTTACTTCTATAGTAAATAGAAGAGGAGCACCAAAATTTTGGAGTTCAAATGTGGGATTGTCAACCTGGCAAGGTTCAGAAACACTGGCTCATTTATTCCATTAGGCAGTTAGCCCTAGCCAGTCAAGAAAGAAATAAAAATAGTGGTGTTCTGAATTAACACCTTTTCTGGATCTCCTAGTGTGTGCCAACTTACCTGTATCTGTCAAGTAGTTCATCATAAGCTCCTCTGGGCAGTGACTGTTTTTACCTGTGTGACTTGTATGGTGCTGAGTACAATCATCTCTTAAATAATGACAATAATTCCTAACCACACAGCCTACAAGGGGGAGTTGCCACATGCTCGAGTTGGGGGGACACATGGGGTACAATTATTTTTTGCTCAGCTAAAGAAGGGGAATGGAGAACACAGCTGAATGAGAATTAATGGTCTGTGAGACAAGAACTCAACTCTTTACAAAGGAAAAAATGCCTTTATGAGCTTTTCCAAATGGATGGGTTAGTAAGGCATGAATGCAGTTGCTACTTCAGTAGCAGTGAACAGGCTTCCATACTGTCACAGTTGGAAGTTTAATTGCTCTATTGCACCTTAATGTTGTTTGAATCAAAAATATATTCATTTAGGTCAGAAAATATTGTAACCTGAATGAATATATTATGTTACGATAGACAAGCATGTTATTCACTGCAAGGGTCTATTGCAAACAAGCTGAATAATTCACTCCTTGTGATTCTCAGAGTAGTGGAATTAAAATCCACTAAAATAAGAACAGCTCTCATGCAAGTACAGAATGAGACAGACATTTTGAGCTAACCAAGAAATAAATCAGTTTCCATAGTAACAATAACTGCTTGTTAACTCTCAGATTTGGCAACTTACAGGAGCCACATGAAACACCATCCTCACTATTATTCATTATTGTAATGCTGTGGGACTCAAACATCCCAGTCAGGATTGAAGCCTCTTTGTGCTGGGTGCTGTACAAACACATACGAAGACAGACATGGTCCCTGCCATGCCAAAGAGCTTTCAATCTAACCAGATGCAATGTGTGTGACAAACAGGAGAGCAATGACAAAGGTAGCCCTCATCGCACTTTGCAGTTACAATGTGCTATTGGTATCATGGATAAAAATGTGCACCACTTGTGGGGTCTGAATCATCCTTTATTATCCCCCTGCTCATACCATCCCCACCTAAAAATCAATCAATCTCCCAACCCCACAAAACATTTGTAACTAAGCTTACAACTAACTTAAATCTCAGCCAATGCCCACAATAATTTGTCAGCTTTGGCTAAACTGTGACCCAAATCAGGCTGAGTTTCAAGCAAATGCAGGCTGATTTATGGTTTCAGGTCACAATCAAGAGAAAATCAATGAGTTTCACCAATATGCACTTATACAATATGTATTTTTAGGTAATTATAACTGATAGGGTGGTTATATAACTTACTCTTTGTAAATATTTTTAAATTGCTTGATTGTTTACTTGACAAATCTAATGGATCACTTGAATCTCCTGAGTAAAGAACTGATATTTTAGAACCTTCTACGCACTTAGCACAAACAATATCCCAAAGCTAAAATGCCCAAAACAAATGAGGACATTAAACTCCTGATCGGAGGATGTTATGACTGTGACACAAACTCTCAAAAGCCAGGAAAATCCATATTAAAGCCTTGATCCTTAATTTCTCATTTACTTGTTTATTTCACAATGGTGTGTTAAGGACAGCATGTCAGCATAACTTGGAAATATCTGGCATTGGTTGGCAGTGTCGCAGCCATAACATCAAGTAAACAATTTGTAGTAGTTAGCTGTTTTCATATGCATGCATATTCTGCTTATCTAATTCTGACTGCCAAGAAAATATTAATTTAAAAGTTCCCATCTTCCACCACGGGCTCAGATTATTCCATCCTGCCTTGCGGGCAGCCTGTTAATTTATTCCCCCAGTTGTGTTACAGTAGTTGGCTGTCTTTCCCCATCATTGTGAACCAGCTTCTCTTCTAGACTCTATCTTTGATTAAACATTTGCACATTGATAGTGCTGCCATGGATGAAGGTCAGTATACAGTGGTTGCCATTAAAATGTAATTTGCCCACAGTGACCAACATATTAAATATTTAAGTGTGGTAACTGAGGTTAAACATTGATTGTTTTAAATGGTAACCAAGGTACATGGACCAGAATTTCAAATTTAGCTGTTGACATCATATGCCAGTCAGTTTCTATTTGTGGTTATAGCTCTTTAGGAACAATATTAGGAAATACCCAGCCTGATTGTGGATTAATATGGACAAACAGGAGTTCTGAGAACAAAAAGACATGCTGCCATTCCCTGCAGCGCTTTTATCAATTAACATGTTCCAGACAAAAATTTCCTGTTAAGACTTCTACTCAACAATCAGTTCAATACAACTGTACCTTTTGCCTTATTTTTCATGGCTCTTTTCTTCACACTCATGCAAAATTTGAGTGATGGAGTGGTTCTTTCCTATGCAGATTGTATTATTTTAATTCTCCATAAAACTGACATTCTTGATGTTGTGTCCGCTTGCCGCCCCAGGCACGCGCTTGCTGCGCTGGTGCCTGGACCTGCTCGTGTTCATTAGTCCAGGGTGCGTGTCATGGGTACACATATAAAAGTGTGCTACCATACATTCCTGTAGCTTGCTGTGTTATGATTTAGGAGCCCATGAAATGGAAAATCAAAGTAACCCCCTAGTTTCCCTCCCCCTCCACCCCCCCCCGCCAAAAAAGGCACTTTTGAGAACTGATTACTACACACATCCTGGCAAACTTAATTTTCCAAGAGTCTATTAAATTTACTACTATATAGCACTGTTATATTTATTACTGGGGACCATCTTTCTTTCATTTCACATAAGTAAGGTTTATAATAAAGCTGAGAACTAGAGCAGATCAAAAATTTTCAAGGAATAATTTTCCATTGGAAAATACAAAGATCAAAACAAACATAACACAGGAATGTGACTTTTGATGAAATTTGATGGGGAGGAGGGGGAGTCTAAATGCAATATTTAGATGTTTCAATATTGGAACATTTTGTTTTGATAAAGTAAACTTTTTTGTTTAGACTTTATGGTTAATATAATAAGTAAACAATTACTTGTAAACTATTATTTTTATTATTCTATAATATATAAATTATAACATTGACATTATCGAAGCAGAATGCTTTGATAGTTCCAATTTTAATTTTGGGGGGATTTCCATCCTGCAGGAAATTCTGGCATTTCAAAATCTACTTTTGATCCAAGTTCTTGTTTCTGACTAACTCTACTGAAACACAGGCTGTCACTAAATGCAATGTACATAATAAATTACAATATTATGGGCCATATCCTCAGATGGTGTAAATCAGTGGAGCTTTTCCAATTTATGCCATCTGAGAATACAGCCCAATTAAGAAATGAAGGAATTTATTTCCTGTATCTTATACTTAAAATGCCCCTGTAGATGCTGTCTATAATGCATCAGTTAAAAAAAATTCCTGATTTAAACACAAAAAGCCAATAAAATTGAAGATAATGTTGACTCACCCTTTGTCATCTCTGCCTTCTACTTTTCTCTGATTTTTCTTCCATGCATAATTTAGTTTTTCTTCCACTTCCCTACTTGTCCCCTTACCTTAGGTATCTACAATATGCAGCACTTTGTCATCACTAGACCACAGGGCAAAATGACATTGTGTTGTGTAAATATTTTACCACTATTTACATTTTCTGTTTTTACTTATTTTTCTCAAATTCCTGGGTTTTACAAAAGCTATTATTCAATTTTTACTGACTTTCACCTGAATTTTGGACCACACAGGTACATGAACATACTGATTATGTTAAGAATATTTAATTGATTACATTAGCTAGATGTGTTTATTTTAATAATAAATTAGTCCAAGTGTGCGCGTTAGGCTGACTGTTGAAGTAAGACAATGTAGTGGAAGATATGCGCATGTGTGCATATGTGTATGTACTGTTAATGTACAGTTCATGAAACAAACCACAACATTCAACTGTTCTTATGTCCAATAATCTTACTTTTCTTTTTGTTGCTTTTTTTCTGTCCTCCCATCCCCACACTAATATTACCCCTGATATTTACACAAAAAACAATGAAGTTCATGTTTTGCACATAATGGCTTTTTTTACCCATTTTAACTTAAATTGATAAATTCCTGGGAAATTTTAAACAAAATAAAAACTGAAAATGAAGGGCCTTTCCAATATTTTACGAGCGTGGTGGGAAAGAATTTTTTTTTATTTTGATAGTGACATATTAAGATTATGCAGGTAATTAACATGCTAATTTTCTTTCTTTCAGGTATTCATATGACTCAATATTTAGTGGAATCAGCCTTTACAATATTCTAGTAAGGGATCAGGGAGAAGCCTATTTAAGCTGCAAAGCTGTTACAATTAAGACTCTTTTCTATATGGAATTTCCTTCATAAGATGTAAAGATGCATTTTAATAGTTACCTGGATCATGGTATAATGTGTGCAAATTAAAATATTCAATTGATTGAAATGATGATTTGGTAAAATAAAATATGTAGAGAAAGAGCAATTCCATCCCAAGAAATTCCATCCCAAAAAGTAACAGCGCATCTTATTAGTCACAAAGAGGAAATACTATTTACTCTAAAGCCAGTTAGGACACAATTAAGTGGTACAGGAAATTAACCTGAGGGTGGGGGGAGCAGGGGCAGGGGATATGGGGGGGGGAGGGAGGAAGGAAAGGATCAGGGAAGATTTAAATTCTGATTTTCAAGTATTCAAGCAGAAAATATGTACACTATTTATATAGTTCTTGAGTTTTTAATCTGCTGTTGGTCTTTTGGCAAATTTTAAGCATGCAGAAAGGGTTGGTGGCATGCTAGATTAATATATTATACAGATGGTAACTACTTTGCTTATGAATCTTGGGTTGAACACAGTGAAAAGTTAAAAATTAAGTTTAACTTATAACCAAGGAGTCATGATATATCTTCTCATTACTACAGACTTCTCTGCAACAATACATTTGTAGCACAGCAAAATTGTGTGAAGACCAGTACATGGTCAGAGTTTGATTTTGATTTTGTAATAAATAAGTGGACTTCCAATTTGCTACCTATTGTTTTGATAAACTCAGGACAGACAGCTGCAAGGGCAGAGCAGAAAACAGTCCCAGAAGGGTAAAAGGCCCTCCTTCCTGTCAACTACAGGTCAATCAGGTTCAGCTGAGAAGGGGTTACCAGAGATCAATTAGGATCAGCTGATTCCAACTAAAGGCTGCCTGAGACTTTTTTAAACCCTCCCCTGTTGGGGTGAGAGGGGGGAAGTCAAGCTGCTAGTAGGTGAGATGACAGTCTTTCCCATAAGGGCGAAAACCAAGCCTAAAAGAGTGGCCGATAGAAGGTATGGACTGCTCCTTTGCAGTGAAGAGGGACTGTTTTACCCTAAGCCCATCTTTCTAAGACTAAAACCAGCTGAGGCTGGTGAGACCAAGAAGGTGCCTTACCACACTAGCTATTTAGGAACTTTAAAATCACCTAACATCATAGCAATTCCTTGGTAAACTAAATCTGCAAAGTGATGTTGGCTAAGCTATACTTAAGATATACATGTATAATAATTTTTCTTTCCCCCTTTTCTGGTTTATAGGGGCAACAGTCATTTGTGGAGAAAACAAACAGTCATTGGGCCAGGGAAAGAGTGAAAATGACTGTATAGCCTGGTGGTTAGGACACTCACCTAAAATAAGGGATACTCAAGTCCCTGCTCTGGTTACTATTATGTATCCAAAGGGGAACAGATTCAACAGGAGAGACTGAGACCCACAACAGAAGATCCCATAGCTCAGGGAGCTCTCTTGCAATGTTCTTGACTGAAGTTCAAGTACTCCTCCAGAACGAGGGGGGAGAGAGGAGAACTGAACCTCAGTCACCCACATCCCAGGTGTGTGCCCTAACCCATGGGTTTAAAGTTATAAGGAGGGCAGTGGCATGCCAATGTTGGGTGACTAATTGGTTTTCTCTTTTGTTTTTTCTTTTTGGTTTAGTGGCTGAATTGGGGGGGAGAGGGGAGTGGTTATTTTGAACCAAAATTACTTCCCCCCCCCCTCCCTGCCCTTTGGAGAAATGACAAGCCAAAAAAACTTTATTTGGGCCAAACTGAATTGCCATTTGAAACAGCTCACTTAGATTTTTTTTCAAAATGAACCATTTCAACATTTCCAAAATGTTTTCATTTGCTGAAACTATTGGCCAAATTTTACCCAAATGTAATATTTGCTGGGAAAAAAATTGCCCAGCTTTAGTCACCACAGTCTGAAACTGAAACATAACAAAAACTTGTTTTTGGTTAAATGAAGTGTTTTGTTTAACTCAATGTTTTTCAATTTGCCAATAAACTAAAATATCTATTATTCACCCAGTTCTAAACATAACAGCATCTTGACCCATGGATGGGCTTGAAGATTGAGCAATGGAAACAAACTGGAAGCCATCAAAGGGTCCTATATAGGCTCTTACTTGACCTGCTAAAATTGAGCTAAATATATTTAAATTATGTCTACATGGGTGTTTAGAGAGGGATTTTAAATTAAGCAAACTGAATTTAAAAAAGCACCTAGATAAGTCCTGAATTGCAGTGATCCTGTATGGAGACAATAGATGGGTGGATCAGTGTGGCCACGTTCTCATTTAAAACAGGGGCAGTTGGTGGTGGTTTGCACCACTGATGTTACCTGATGTTCTAGGCTTAGTGATCCTTAGGTTTCCCACCCCTTTGCTAAATGAAGATGTGGTGGGAAATGGGAAGTATATCTTCAATGGAGTGGGAGAATAATGTCCCAGTTTTTGAAGCAATTTCCCTCTTGACCAGCATCATTTTGGTCTTGCCAAGGCCATCTGAAGCCTGATTTAAAAGGTATTTCCTGTTGGAGCTTAGTTATGACTACTTTTTAAATTATTTAATCTAGAAACAGGGGTTAAAATGAGGCATAGCTGGCTAGCTTTGTGTCTAATATTGGTTTCTTGAGGATCAGGCAGGTTGGCAGACTTGCTTCTCTGAAGGAGGCATTGACAATTTTCAGTAGCAGTAGGCACAGTTGTTCTTCTCTGGCTTTCCTCAACCAAGAGAGTCGTGGATCTTTTCTGCAAAGTAGGCTGGGCACTCTTCACAGCAGTTGATGCTCGGGACTAATACTTGGATTACATGGTTCATGTCAATTAGCTGATTTGCTATGCAGGATAGCTGTGCTGGGCATAACGTTGTGGTGATTTAATGGGTGGCATAGACTGGATGCTGAAGTGGTTTTATTCAGCCTCCCCACCAAGTGATGGCTCAGCTAAGCTTTCCTCCTGGGCCACAGTGGAATAGGCCTGATTTTAAAAGGTCTGTCTCACAGCAGCTGAGTTGGGTTGACTCCCTCTTCAGCAGTACAGAGAGCAGAAGGATAAACACAGGATTTTGGTCTCTAAAGATGTTATCCAATCTAGCCTGTTATTATTCTAAATTAGAGACACAAGAAGAAAAATCTCTTTAATCCCTTAGATATATTTGACTGAAGGGGTTATTTCCATCAGCATACAGTGCATGGGAACTGGCTGATTTCAGAGCATGCTCAGTGGTGAGGCTATATCTATAACCCCTGCATCTTGTACCATTCATGCGATGGTACATTCTCTGAGTGATGAAGGGAAAACTCTGCTTTTCACATGCCTAGATGAGCAGGGCCAGCTCCAGGCACCAGCCCTCCAAGCATGTGCTTGGGGTGGCACCTGGACGGGGGCGGTGCTCACCCGGGGAGAGCGGGACTCCGGCCAGGCTTGCCGCCCTCCTCCTGGTGCTCCGGCTGGTTGGGGAGAGCGGGGCCCCGGCCGGGCTCAGCGCGCTCCCCTCCGGGGGGCGGCGGGAGGCTTTTTTGCCTGGGGAGGCAAAAAAGCCAGAGCCAGCCCTGTAGATGAGGAAGGTTTATTTGTGTCCCCACAAGGCAGAACTGCTGAAGAAAAGATCACAATAGTGCATTTCTAATTACTAGAATTCTTAAAAGAAGTTCTAAACACCAACAAACGAAACAGATCTGTGCTTGGAACAAGATCCTGTACTCCAGAAGCAAGTCTCTCAGATAATGGAAGAGAAGCACAAAGTAATTCAGAAGGTATGGGCCTTGAACTTGCATCTGTAGAGTTGAAGTCTGTGAGAAAGCAACCCTATGAGCCATTAGATGAAGCATGCTGAGGGGCGTTGGAGCTCCAGGCTGGTGAGCCAGTATGCACCTTATGCCTAGAATATGCCAGGAGACATCATACAGCTGGCTGAGAGACTGGGAACCAGATTCTCAGCAGTATAATTCAACTGCTGGAGGGTGGTGAGAGTAAAGTGAAGTGCTAAAAATGGCGGCTGAAGTCCTCATTTGAATTCACTGGTTTGCATTTAAGCCCTTAAACCGTATTTCTCTCACTCATCATGCGTGCTGTTTTTTCTCATGAAACATGCTCAGCAGAGGTGGGTAGAGGATTGCTCACATTGCTGAGACCTGTGCACAGCAAATACTGTGTGACCAGTGCTAGCTCTTTGGCTCTCTGCACTTCATAAACCAGCCTGCAGGGTCAAGGCCGCAAAGAGATGGATTTTTTCCCATGATATGCAATAAATATTTGCTCAAGGAAAAAACAGAACAAAAAGTTACTGTCTTATTACAAACAAAATCTGTGGTTTTGCTAGTTATTCAGAGACCGTTCATCCTTAAAAATCAAAATGATCATATAATGAATTCAGGTAGGAGCCATCTAGGATCATGTTTTCTATGTACCTGTCTTTTTGGAAAAGTGTATTTTCTATTCCCAAATTGGGGGAACTTGCTTGTCTGCCCCACATCTCATATTTCATATGTATTTTAGGTGGAGCTGGCAGCAATGTCTATGGTTAACATTGCTTAATACTTTCCTTATTTATATATTAATAAAAATTATAAATAAAAATTGTATAACAATATTATTTCAACATTTCTGTAAACCTTAACCCCTGGGGCAAAAAGACTGGCTCTCCAAGGAGTCTGCCTACACCGCCTGTGGCAGCAAGCCTCCCAGCCTGGGTCGACAGACTTGAACTCCCGGAATAGCTGTGTAGCCGGTACTTTGAAGTTGTGGCTCAGGCCTAAGGGAGGCAAGGAAGGCTTCAGAGTCTGAGCTCCAGCCCGAACTGCAACTTCAAAGCTCAGTCTCCACAGCTAGCCCAAGTCTGTCAATGTGGGCTGGGAAGCTTACTGCCCTGGGCTGCGTTGACATTCCTCATGTGGTGTGAAAATTGCTGGTTTGGATATAGCATTACTGAAAGTTGATTTACTTCATAGCCAAATGTACACCAGTCTAGTTTTCTTTCACCATTCAACAGGGAGTATAACCTGCTCCTTTCTCTGTGGGAATAAGTGACAATTCACACCTTTTGCGATACTCATCTGAGTAGTAGATTTTTATTTCTTCTTGCTTTAAGCAACATAGAAAACAATCAACCACTGTTAGTAATAATCTTGTACTCCAGGATCATTTAAATGTGTGGGCCTCCTTTTGTCTCCACTGTGTTTTACTTTTGAATTGATCCATCAAGAATAATTGATGCATTTGTCCACAGTTCTTCATAATCTTGATCTTTTCAAGAGAAGAGCTTTTGATCGTGACTAAAATAGATTGATGGATAAAACAATTTGTGAGCACTTGTCCCTCTGACTATAGAGCTGAGTGCTTGTATGAAAGTTCCTGTGGCTATGAGGGTGAACATTCACACAAATACACCTGTTTTTAATTTATACCTGAAAATCTGTAGTTTAAAATGAAAACAATGTTTATACATATATTTGAAGTGATGTGTGCTTATCATGGTACTCATCTGCAGATCTCAAAGCATTAGTAATATTTTAAAGCCTCGCACATTTTGCATGCAGAGAGATTTATATAAATCATTCGGCACATACATCATAGCAAATATAACCACACCTGCCACTGGATGGACATAGCTCGGAGAGAAATCTCTGTAGCCTGTGTTTGCAGTCCTCAGAACCTAAATTTGGGGGAGCTAGAAATGTAGCTGAATCTCCGCTATCTTTTTAAAAGAAAGTAGTAATTTTCTAGTCCTTTTCATGTTAACAGAATGCAAGGCTCAAAAGCTTGTCATTATCTTTTCTTAAAGCTCTCAAGTTATTCATGATCCTTTCACAGCTACCCAAATGATTTTTGGGAAGATGGCAGATCAGTTCACATTTGTTGGGGAAGTTCAATCCTCACTACCACTAATAACACCAGGGATGCTACAGACTCATTAGTAGCCATTCATCTGCATCTGAGTCCATTCCTCCGCTGAGCTGCCAGCATGAACTTTGGTCATTATGAGGGGCAGCTCAATAGCAAGAGGAACAAGTTCTAGTGGACTAATTACAGGTCTTGGGGCCAGATTAACAAGGGAAATTTAGGCTGACCACTGCAGAACCAAACTTTTAGATACCCTGCCACCAAGTTGAATTCACAAGCCTGAGTTAGGCACCGACGGTTCCTATACAATGCTTGGGGAGGGTTAGGTGCATAAAACTGGATTCACAGAATCCAACACGCTGAGTGGGGAGCTGCCTAAGCTAGTCCACCGAAAATGCCAAGAAGGGAGCTGTGGCCTAAATCCTACTCCATAAAGGGTGCTAAGTGCCTAAGTCCAACCTGGAGGGAGAAGCTTCCCTCTATTCAGGATTCACAGCTGTGAACCCTCTCCTGAAAGAAATCCCAGAATACCCTGTAGCCCAGTAGTTGGAGCATTCACCTGGGAGATGGGAGACCTGGGTCAAATCCTTGTTCCACCTCGGGGCAAGAGGGGAGTCAGATTCCAAGGACAGAAGGGACCGTTGTGATCAGAGGGATTTGGACATAGGTCTCCCACATCTGAGGTGAGTGCTCTAGCTCTGGGCTATTGGGTACAAGGGAGAAACCATCTCCTTCTCTGGCTGGCAGACCTGCTCAGCAGTTGCCTCAGAGCACCTCCACTGCCTCAGGCCCTGCAGACAAGATAAGTAGGGGACAGTCCCTCTGGGGCTTAGATGTGAGTTTGGCATCAGGCTGCTTGGTGGTGTCAGGTCTGAGGTGACTGTACACATGCCCACCAGCAGAAATGTAGGCATCTTGGGGACCTCTCCAGTGGAAATGTAGGTGCCTACAGGAGTAGGTGGCAGCTTAACCAAGGTTTTGAGAATATAAAGTTTGGACTTAAGTGCCTAAATCCCATTTGTGACTCTAGGACTAGTTCATTACACTAAGGGCTAAACCCTGACACTGTTTCCATCTGTCTGTAGTTGAATTACACATACCAACATTTTCAGCCACTGGTGCCTAAATGTAAGTAGCTGAATTCAGAGTTTCTGAGCACCTGAGCTTGTTGACTTCTTCTGGGATGGTGTAACTCTGAAATGCTCCCTACTGTGGGCTTTGGCTTAGAGGTACAATTGAGACTGAAAATAGCAATGGAAAATATAGCTATCTAGTTTCAAGCAATGTGGCTTCCACTATGTCCCTTGGAAGACTATTCCAGGGATTAATAATAATCAGGTGAGGTACAAGGGTCTGAGGCTGTGCACTGGCTTGTGTATTTAAAGCAAAGTGCCAAATTCTACTCTGTTACACTGTTGACTTTCCAGAGGAAATTCATTGGAATCCCTCTGGTGTAACAGAGAATAGAATCTGTCCCAAATTCTTAAATCAGTTTCTAAAAGAGTTGTCAGTTGATGCAAGATTCTTAAAACAGAGGTTTATATGCTTTGGGAACTTGTTAGATGAGAATACCTTCTGCTTAATTTTGTATGAAGTGAATTAATCTCACAGAAGATAAATAAAGGCCTGCAAACAAAGCATTATGGTGGTCTGCTCAAATCACAATTGCATGAATGACAAAGGTGCTTGGGGCAACTCCTGCAGGTTTCAATCTCTTTAGAAAATAAAGAGTGTAATAGACAGAAGCAAGCTTCACATGTCAAAATACCTCTAAAGTCCAAAAGCCATTAGCATCACACAAGAGGGGGCTGTCTTGTTTTCATTTCTCTAAAATACTTCATTACACCAATCTGATGCATTGTATGTATGTTGATTAAACGAGGGAGTGTAGATAGGGGCCAGTGTGTTAATGATAATTTAAAAGCAGTGTTATGCCACCTCACGCTAGCCAAGTTGCTTGAGAGAGAGAGCAAAAATCCAGATTAAAATCCAAACTCAAGCAGCGAAGCAGACAGCATCCTGTCTTTTCTGTCCTTGCTCACTGACTAGTACAATTGAAGGCTGTGAAACAGTAAGTTTAAATGGAATAGAACAGTGACCAACTGAAAAGATGAATATAAGGCATAAAGGACCCAGTACTGCTTCTATTCAAATCAATGGCAAAATTCCAATTCACTTCTATATGAGTAGGATTGGAGCCTTAAATTTGTCAGTAAGAGTCTCTAAATGAGCAAATTTGGGGTATGGGATTCAGTGTGAATAGGTGCACTAATGTGACATGCAAATTGACTGTCTAAAGTGTAACAAAGTCCTTTACAAAAGGATCCATCTTAGTTTCCACATAGATATTAAAATATTGGATGGCAAAGCAATGTTAGTAGCTGTTGAGAAATTGCATAGAATATCTTTAATGGCTGGAGAATATAAAAATTAGTGACAACTCTCTAGCAGCACCGTTAATATGGCGCAGCACTGAGACACTACATATTGTATTGCTAATACTTTAGCTCCTATACTTTATTTCTTTACCAGCATACAGATTATACAGTGACTCTTAGATCCCTCCCCCCTTTTCTTTATGCACTTTAAATGGCCGAGGATGAAGCTAGCGGGCAGCAAAGTTGGGCAGTGGATCATGGATAAACTAAATGGGGAGAATTGGGATACCTTGCTACATAAAGCCAGGTTCACTGCCACATAGTAAGTCTAATATCACTAAGGATAGGGGGCTTGGCCTATAAAAGACTATTTAATTGCATAAAATGCACCTAACACAACACGAACATTTTGAAAAGCTTGTATGACCTTAAGCTACGTATAATACTTGTGAAAACTGTTCTAAGAAAACAAATTAGGTTGCAAGGTAGCAACTTTTTGCCTCTGATCAGATACAGCCTGATTATAATGAAAGGAAGGAGGCTGGCCATTGGTCAAGTCCACACAGTCTGGTTGAGAACCTTTGTTCTCTGTCTTATCAAATTAATTTCCCTTCTCATTTCACTTCCATTTTTAGAAAAGAAGTCCAAAGCAACAGAGGAGCAAATGGTTCCATTTCTCTTACTGCTTGTCAAACAAAAGGAAAGAGTTAAGGAAGAGGCAAATAATTATAGTTACAGGACACACTTTATACATTTACTTACTAAATGTGGGGACAACAGCTTGGATTACATGAAGTCAGTAAATTAAATCCTGAGAGATAGATAATGAGCACTCACCATTTTCATTTACTTAACTAACTGTAGTTGCAGGTGCTCTGCCCTTTTCAGGATTTGGCTTTCAAGGTGACCACATGAATGAGTAAGGCAGGCAAGATTTGACCTGTAAAGTTCTTGCTAGTGTTTTCATATGATGGCTAATAAAGCTGAGGTAGTCGTCATCATCATCATTGCTTGTCCCTCCAAAACCATAGCCAAGACCTGGAGTTGTCGCTTTTCAAATAATTCCTTGAGAGCACAGGATGTTCACAGGCAGCACTGCATCAGGCAGTGTTAAGTGTTTGCCTAGGCTCTCCATATTCACATTTGGGGTCATTTATCAACTTCCACTTGGTCACATTTTCATCCCTGTAATTCCAGCTCTTATTCAATGTAGAGTATACTTGTGTTTTTGTTTGAGATCAGTGCTGGGGGAGGGGGAGAGGGAGGGAGAGAGGGCAAGTTTTCCAAGATTGGCATTTCCTGCCATTTTGTTACTCTATAGCCTTCCACTGTGGTATTTTGGGGTAAGGCATTTTCAGAGGCAAAACTCTTTCTGGACTTCAGATTTTGTGTGGTGAGTGTGTCCATAAAGTGAACATCTCGGATCATGCATCTGTTTGTCTCTCCTTTTTACTGCAGGCATCTAACCTCGCTGATGGTGTTGCATTCCCTGTGAGGCAGTATAGTGACAGTGTTGAGAGAGTTTCAAAGTCCCTGTGATGAATTCAGTATCTACAGGATTTATTTCAGGATCAATTTTGTGTCTGACTTGAGCAGGACCAGACTGGGGCACAGTACTCTGCAGTTCAGTAACACAAGATGACACCAGTTGCTCAGTGTTTGGGGGTCAGCTCCCCAACCATTTTGTGTTGGTTAGTTTCTGGAGCACACAATTCGTGGAATTCACTTGCTTTTTTTCAGCTTCTTTATGTGCTCTTTAGATGTCTAATGTAACCATAAAGAACACTGGAAGTTCATAGTGCTCAAAGATCCCCTGATATCAGGAGTTTATGCTTGGTCTGATGGTGGTGTTTCAGGTGAAAAGTGAACATTTATGTCTTATGAGGATTGACACTCAGGGACCAAGTAAAATAGTATTTTCCAAGTACAGTGAGCCAGTTAAAATTAGCTTGATGTCCTTGAATCTTTCTGAGTGGATGGTGATGAAAAGATAATCTAAATAAATGAATCTTCACATGTTGATGAATTCTTGTTTGTAATCTGTGTAGGTGTTAAACAGCCAGGGTAACTGCAGTGAACCTGGGGGCAATCCATTCTGTTGTGTATGCCACTGACTTTTCTGACCACTCATCTTGACAAAGAAAAGGTCATTTTCAAGCAGGGAGGAGATGACCTGGACCATATTGCTATTTCTCAACATTCTTGCCAATTTCAGTAGAAGAGCATGATGGCTTCACAGCATCATAAGTAGCTGACAGATCAACAAACACGTTGCATTCCCTGTAATTTTGCAGATTTTGAAGCCATCTTCTATGTACTGAGTTAGGTTTGCAACTTGGACACAATATGAACATGCTGGGCAGAAACCAGTTGATCAGTCAGTTGCCCTTCTAGTATTTGCAATATTCTACACATTAGCATCCGTTTATATAGCTTATCCATTAAACAGAGTGGTGATACTGGGTGGCAACTATTTGCAGAGTTAGGGTCTTTGTGCTCTAAGTAATGCAACCAGTTTGGCTTGTCTCCACAGCCTGAGTATCTGCATTGTCTCCATGCAAGAATTGAATCAAGCAGCCACTTCTGTTCTCTCACCTCAGTTAGGGTTACCATATTTCAACAATCAAAAAAGAGGATGGGAGGAGCCCCGCCCCTGTCCTGCCCTAGCCCTGCCCCTTCCACTCCCTCCCACTTCCTGCCCCCTCAGAACCCCCAACCCTCCCACCCCACGCCTTGTCCCCTGACTGCCCCCTCCTGGGACCCCTGCCCCTAATTGCCCCCCAGGACTCCACCCCCTACCTAAGCCTCCCTGCTCCTTGTCCCCTGACTGCCCCCTCCTGAGACCTTCCCCACATCCTAACTGGCCCCCTAGGACTCTACGCCCTTCCAGTCCCTTGACTGCCCCAACCCTTATCCACACCTCCACCCCCAGACAGACCCCTGGGACTCCCACGCCCCATCCAACCACTCCCCACCCCCTGACAGCCCCCCCCAAAACCCCCCACCCCCCCACCCCCCCCCCCCCCCCCCGTCACCGCGACCCCCCCGACCCCTCCCCCCCCCCCCCCCCCCCCACCCCCCCCCCCCCCCCGAACGCCCAAACACCCCCTCGCTCCTTGTCCCCTGACTGCCCCCTCCTGGGACCCCTGCTCCTAGCTGCCCTCCAGAACCCCACCCCCTATTTATGTACAGGCGTGACTACCTGCCCTTTCCTGGTTACTATACGCGGCCAGTCCGCATCCACATCCAGTAGTTTAAAAAAAAAAAAAAATTAATAATTTAAATTGGAATTTCATCCATTAATAAGTATTTATTATATAGTTAAAACCATTCTATTGAAGGACAGATATTAAATAACACTAAATATGTTAATGTTCAAAACAATATTAAAAATTTGAAAATTTAGAGCATGGAAACCAAAATAGCTAAAATTTAGTTTTGGCAAGATACACGGAATGGAAACTCCGGGATCTTTACCTGTCACTGAATATAGCCATCATACCAATAGTGGAATATAAAACAAGTCTACATATACTCTCCTTAAAATTTTTACTTCTGTCCATTCCCAATAATTGTAACAAATCATTATTACCTTCACTCCACTTGCCACGCGCCCCAAGCACAAAACCAAAGAAGTGAATATTTTTACCTCCCGTTAAGTTTTTAATTTCTTCCTCTAACTCAAGATAATAAGCCACCTTCTCACTGTGGGCTTGTTCCAAACTTCCGGCATTATCCTCCCATCGCACTGTAACATCAACCACCACTGCTGTATCTCCTTTTATAAATATAATATCCGGCTTTCTTAACTCACCCTTACTATTTCTCAAATGGGGCTCTATCATTGCCTTCCACCCTAATTTACCAACCTTATCTACAACTGCAGACACTACTCTATTATGCCTTTTTATCCTAGCATTCTTAGTCTTATAACATTGTCCTGAGATATGGGGAACAGTCTCCCGCACTTTACCGCACCATCTACAAAGAGCATTCACACCTCCTCTTCCTCTTGCTAATGTCTCCATAGTAGGATAAATATTTGCCCTAAGCTGCAATGCTGCGATATACGCTGACGATTTAACTTTACTAGAATTTCTAAAAGTCGAATTACTAATTAAATCATTTTTAAAATATTTTATCCCTATTCCCTGACATCTCAGTTCCGACCATCTTAAAAATTCCTCTTCCCTCCATTTCTTGGGATGAGATGTTACTGCACTAAATGACAATATTTTATCCACAAGATTTTCTCCTGCATATAGATAAGATAGGTCCATCCAATCATCTCTCGAGACAATATGTCTCCTCCATTTACGAATTAACATATTTGGGATTTGCACACTAAACTTAGTGAGAGCTAAACCACCATCCCTACCTCTAGAATAAAATATCCCATCTGTGGTACACTGAGGTAAATGTAAAATCTCTTTAACTATTTTTCTAACTAACACATCAAGATCGTCTAAAAGATTAAAAGGGGGTTCTATTAAAAGAAGATTATAAAATAGCTTCGGTAAGATATATGTCTGTAAAATTAATATTTTTAGGGACGGTTTTAATGGGGCCTTAATTAAATTCTCACTCCAATCTTTCAATTTTTCTTTAAGTACCGGTCCCCCTACACCTATCCAGGGATCTATTCTAGCCCCTAAATATTTTTCAAAATCCCCTGGTTGAACATATTCAATCTCCTCTGACCCTATCTGCCAATTATCCTTAGGATTAACTACATAGGTTTTATGTTTAGTTAAAATATGAAAGCCTTTTGTTTTCTTCACATTAACAGAGAGATTAGTATTTTTACAAAACTCCTCTAAGATACCCAAATTTTTGATCATTCCTTTATATGAGCTACTTAAAATTGCCACATCATCGGCAAAAGCCAATGACGTGACACTATTACCCTTAACATAAAAACCACTTCCTTCTACTTCTAATCTAGTTAAAAGGGGATCCATAGCAATATTAAACAAAATTGGGGACAACGGGTCACCCTGCTTGACCCCCCTCCTAATTAAAATAGACTCAGTAGCTTCATCACCCACCCATACCCTAGTTGTGCAATTATCATAAAGGTCCCTAATAATATCTATAAAATGTTCATCTATACCAAATCTTCTCAACCCGGCTATTATATGTCCGTGTCCCACAGAATCAAATGCTTTAGCCAGATCTACGAACACTATTGCAATTTCATTCCCATTTCGTTTAGCCCCTTTAATCAAATTATCTAATATAGCAATATTTTCCTCACACCCAGGGGCGGATATAAACCCTTTTTGTCTACTACATATCTTAACTGTTTCCACCAGTCTTTTTGCTAATATTTTGGTATAGATTCTAATCCAAACTGACCCAATTGTCAATGGTCTCCAAGATGTTAACTTCTTCATTTCCTCCTCATCTTGTGTCTTTGGTATTAAAATCGTTCTATTTTTCTTAAATTCATCAGGTACCTGTCTATTTAGAAACCATATATTAAAAATTTTTGTAAGTATTAAGGAGTCTAAATTAAAAATATCCCACAAATTGCTCACTTTAACTTAATCTGGGCCAGGAGCACTATCTTTTCTTATTTCTCTTAAAGCTATTCTAATCTCATCCACAGAGATCGGACTCATTAATATATCATTATCCGCATTCTCTGTGGATGATGGCCACCCTATCATATTACCATGTCCAATTGTTCCCAAAATATTTACATAGTATTCCTCAATTTCTTTCATAGGGATAGCACACTTAGCCTTATCTGGCTCTCCCATTATAATGCGAGTCAATCTTCTTCTATCCTTATCAAATAATTGTTGATAGAATTTATACTTAGCTTTCTTTGTAGCATATCTCCTAATTGCATTAAATTGCTTCCTTCTCCCCTCCTTTCTCATCTTCCCTTTTCCTTTATTCCTCAACTCTATTTGACTTTCATTTCTAGGGGCCTTTCCCTCTACTAATGAATAACATAATTTTTCCAACATTGCCCATCCGAGAGCTTTTGTTAAATCCTCCTTTAATAATCCTTCAATTTCCCCTAAACTATTTATTATTTCTCTTCCCTCCCTACTTTGTTTTCCCC
Organism: Trachemys scripta elegans; assembly: GCF_013100865.1. Taxonomy (NCBI): domain Eukaryota; kingdom Metazoa; phylum Chordata; order Testudines; family Emydidae; genus Trachemys; species Trachemys scripta. The sequence continues at coordinate 68,252,834 of NC_048303.1, forward strand.
GTTTACATATTTTCTCCACTAAATCCACTTCTGGATGTCCTTTTAGTGGGAAAATCCTCTCTCTTGGGGGCGGAGTTTCTAATATATTTACTCTAATGTCCTCTACCTCAGTCACTTCCTCCCTATCTCCTGTTACCACTAACTTCTTCTTTGCTAATTCTCGTCTTTTATCTGATATTTGTTTATTCGTTTTGGTCCTCATCTCGCGCTCAATACATTTATTTATATTCCTTTTCCCAATATATTTCCTTTCCAACTGTATAAGCTGCGCAACCTCATCTTTGGTCCATATATGAGATCTAGTCGATCCCTCTTTGATCTTACTTTTAGCAGCCATATCTTCTTTTCTTTGCTCATTCCTCACAGCAGGGTGTCTATGTCTACAGTGTTGGCTCAATCCAGATCTAGTATGAAAACCAAGCCCACAGACCGAGCACGTATGGCTCTTCATTGGGGTATCCGCCTTCCTGGGTATGCACTTGGGGTAGTGGCAAGCTATATTATGATATTGAGAAGATTTTCCACATTTACTACATACAACTCGTATGGCTTTATTTTTATGAACCACATTAATGTGTTTGGCCCATTTACCAAATGTTGGTAATATCTGGGGACATATTGGACAATTAAAACTATCAACGGGATACTCTAAATAAAAAACCCCATCCTTCCACGAACTACTTTATAATATATTTATATTACTACCAGTACTATTAAGATCCTTATTACGATCCCTATTAAAATCAGTACTTGGTCTAAAACTATTTAATAAACTAGACCCATTAACTAAATGAGCATTAAGATATCCCGATTCCCTAACATATGGATCATCAAATGTACTTAAATACTTAAAATCTGGATTAAAACTGTCCATAGTTAAATCATTAAGTGTCCCTTGTAAAAACCATCGGTAAGATAGATAAAATCTCCTCACCATGATCATCACAAACATTCTCCTCTACCTCCTCTCCATGCTCCACTGGGAGGACTTGATTCTCACTCTCATTCTCATGAGACTTCATTATAGTCCACACCATTTTATCCATTGGTCCAGCGACCCTGATCACACCCCTAATATATTTAACACTGTCAGCCGGGGCATCAAAGCCAACAGCGGGGGCGTTATTAACCCGGTCCAGCGCCAATCCGGTATAAAAATATAAATTACTTTTTTCCATAGCTAAAAGATTTACCCTTTCCAGGGGGAAACTAACCCTTTCCAGGGGGAATCTAACCCTTACCAGGGGGAGTCAACCCGTACCTGGGGGAGGCTACCCTTACCAGGGGGGCATCCATGTGGCACCATATGGGGCTGCCCAACCCCGTCCCACACCCCACTGAATGTGGGATGTGGGTTCGTCCTCCGCAATCTGCCTGACTATCCGAGCCAGTTACCGGCTCTCACCACGAAGAGGTAGCGGTTGGACTTGCAATCCAGAGGCTTTCCTCAAAGAGGGGTCCCAAACAGCATAATGTCGAGCTCTAACGGGCGTGTGAGAAAAGGCTCAGATCTCGGTAGGGGTTGCCCCTATTGACCAGGCTCACGCCCACCCCCACCTCACCGATAACCCATTCTCTCACTACCCTCAGGCAATGTTTCCGTCCAAGCCCGACAGCTGAGAGGGTCCAGAGACGCATGGAGAGCCATTAAGAGAGCCTTCCTGTGCCTTGTCCCCTAACTGCCCCCTCCTGAGACCCCCCCCACCTGTACTCTGCCCAAAACCTTACACCCCCAACCCCCAGACAGCCCCCCCGAACTCCTGACCCATCCAACCTTCCCCCTGCTCCCTGTCTCTTGACTACCCCCCCCCCGAACCTCCCTGCTGCTTCTCTGACCCCCGGTCCCCTTACTGTGCTGCAGAGCAGCGCGCTCGACAGCGGGGGAGGGGAGCAGGGTCGGAGCTCCAGACTGCCGGAGGCCGAGGCGACGGCCGGCGATCCGTGAATGCAGGGCGGGGGGAGGGAGAGGAGGGGCTTTGGCTGCCGGAGCCCGTGCGAGTGGCATCATCCAGCCGGCTGCCCTGTAAGCCCCGCACGCTCTGCATGGGGGGCGGGGGAAGTCCGGACATTGACAAATTCCCCCCGGACGCTATTTTTGAAAAAAGCCGGACATGTCCAGGGGAATCCGGACGAATGGTAACCCTAACCTCAGTAGCTCATTAGATATAGCATTAAGTCCAGCTGCCTTTCCACATTTGAGTGTTTTCATGACTATTGTCAGCTCCTCAATGCTGAGCTGCTCATTGTGGACTTTGCTATCTCTGAGGAGCAGGCAAAGTTCCACTTCACTTGTTTCATTTTTGTTTTGTGGGCTGGTTTCCCATTTAGGATGAGTTGGTATGAAACCTGGGTTGGCAAGATTGTGGTGATTGTGCTTTGGTTGTTATCCATCCGGTTCAGCTTGCAAATGGGGGGCCCATGCTTTCTTGCTTTACTGGCACAGGTTTGTTTCAACCAGCTTCCTCCCACAGTTATGCTGTTCCTTTCCAATCTCTCTCATAAGCATTTAGTCAAGACCTGTGGTTTCTTCACCAAAGGGATCCAGGTAAAACATTCATGACTATCTTATATGGTTAGCTTGTCTGTTCTGAAAGTTCAAGTATATATAGTGTCTGACATCTTCTGGGGATGTGCTTTTGAAAGCCTTCCAAGCCAGCCCTTCTGAAGGTAAATGTTGGCATATGTTTATTTTCCTGAGTTGTACGGCAGTCTCTATTGTCCCTTGCACTGGTCTATGCTGCAGTCTTGGGATCGCTGCCATAACCTCCCTCTGAAGTTGATTGTGATTTCAGAGGTAACAGAGGCTAGCTCATGATTGTACTCATTCTTTGAGGCTGAGGTTATATATGGGAATGAGTTTACACAAATCCTTCTCCCAGTACCTACCCTTAACCAGCTAGCTAAATGCTGGAGAGATACAAGTGGTTGGAGAGGGGGTGAAAGTGACGCAATCTTCCCCTCACTCTGTGGAGTGAATTCCTGAGGCTGCAGTAGCTCCCCAATAAATCTAACATGTCTATTTCCTGGGGTGGAGAAGGGAGGCATGACACAATCTGTATAGCAGAGGGTTGCTCCTCCTCCAGCATGCAGGGACTTTATGCCACATACTGTGTGTGCTCCACCTTCACAGTTCCCCCAAAAACGTTCCCTCCAAGCAGCAAAACCAGAGAAATTCTGCTGCACTGGGAGCCTCTCCACAGGAGCCTGGGGCAGCAATTGGCCCCAGGTACAGAAAGATAACTGACCTGTCCAAATGATGCATGTAATAGGGCAGCGGGGAGAAAATACCAAACTATGATGAATTTAAAACACCACATAAGAGGTCAAATATTTCAGCTTTACAAAGCTATTGGGAGCTCAAGAATGCAGAGTCAAGAAGAGTCTTTCTATGTGAATAGTAAATGAAGCTACAGTGTGAGGATTCTTCCTCGTGCAGGAGCTCCATATCACAGGCTGTAGTTACTCAGGCTCTGTGCTGGGACCACCATTTGCCTCTCAGAGAAGCCTAGAACAGAGGGAAGCTTGCATACTTATTAAGTCATGAAGCATGAGAGAGCACAAGAGAAGCAAAACTGACATTGTTCTGAATACATATTTGGGTTCTTTCTTGCACTGTAAGATGGTTTTATGGGAACATTACGGATGCTACACACAATCTCTGCTACACACAGCATCTAGGTCATATGGTCAAGATTCAACTCCCCATTCAAACATATATAAAGTACTATTGTATGGCTTAAATTTCTCCCAGAAGATGAATTAGAGCATAGATTTTAGAAAGAGATCTAATCTCATTTTAAAGACCCCAAGTACTGTTGAGTCCACCACCTCTGTTGGTGAGCTATTCCAATGCTTAATGACCCTAGGAAACTGCATCTTATTTCCAGGGTGAATTTATCAGCCTCAGATTCCAGCCACTGGGTCCTGTTATGCCTTTGTCACAAGATCAAAACCCTCCATCCCTGCACTCTTAGATATTTTTTCCATATGTAAATACCTGTACATGTGACCAGGTCACGTCTGCCTACTCTTGGATAAACAGAATAGATCGAGCTCTTTAAATCTTACATTGTAAGGTTTGTTTTCAAGCCTCTGGATCATTCTTGTGGCCCTTCTTTGAACTCTCTCCAGTATTTACACATCCTTCTTGAAGTGTGGACACCATGTCATCCCTTTCTCTCTTACTGTGGACTCAATACAAATCCCTTTTACAAGGGTCTTTCTTGATGGACAAGAACTTCATTCCAAGTGCAAAATTCTCCTCTCAGGTAACTGATATAAAGGTGAGTTCGGAGAAAGTAGAGAGAAGAGAGCTTTAGAGTTGACATCTCTCAGAGCTGAGAAAAGAACTTTTCCCTGAAATCTGAGTCTCTAATTTGACAATTGCATATACTTTTTAAAATGAGATTTAGCTTTCTAAATCACTTAGGCCCAGATTTTTAAAGGCATTGATGCACTCAGGCTAGGTCTACACTACCCGCCTGAATCGGCGGGTAGAAATCGACCTCTCAGGGATCGATTTATCGCGTCCCGTCGGGACGTGACAATCGATCCCCAAATCGGCGCTCTTACTCCACCAGCGGAGGTGGGAGTAAGCACCACCGACAGAAAGCCGCAGAAGTCGATTTTGCCGCCGTCCTCACAGCGGGGTAAGTCGGCTGCGATACGTCGAATTCAGCTACGCTATTCACGTAGCTGAATTTGCGTATCTTAAATCGACTCCCCCCTGTAGTGTAGATGTACCCTCAGTGTTGCAATGCCTAATTGATTTAGGAGCCTACATCTCACATTCAAAAGGGATTTAGGCACTTAGCCAAAATCCCATCGACTGTCTGGTTGTATATAATGCTAATAATTCAGACCATATATTTGCCAGCCCAGTAGCATATATTTGTAATGGAAGTGATTTTGAAACATTATCGATGTTGTAGTGAAATACTATAAACTACAGAATGTTCATTTTATTTTAATGAGTCTCTGAAACTGTAACACAGCATAGCTTAGTGGGTTACAATTTCCTGTTAATCATTCTAACTACTAATGGTCTCATACCATGCTGCACTGGCATGTAGGAGGTAAAATTTAAAAAGTGGTCTTAAGCTTGCTAAATGATTATTTGGATACCTACTATCAGTCTAATGGGCAAGCAGCAAATTCAGTCTTTTTTAGAGCATGTCCACACACTAAATTAATTCTTTGAGTACTGGGATTCCTATTAATTTAAAAAAAAGTGCAACATCACTGAAATCACTTTTCTTGATTGTTGAATTAGTGTAATTACTAAAATCAAGGAAACAAGTTTTTCTCTCTCAACTCTGACTACTATGTTAACTACTAAATTTATAACTATTATCTTAATAGTAGTACAACTTATTTAGGAAGTGTTGCATCCACTAAATGCAGTTATAAGGATGAACACACAATCTAATCCATATAATTTACTGTTTAACTGTGGGGGGTGCTATCTAATTGAAGACAAATCCTGGTTTCTGTTTTTCTTCTCACTTGAATCAATGAGAATATTTTTTTACTCGTCCCTAAAGCTTTTGCTGATGAATCATAAATAAAATATTAGCAGTTCATTTGAGCACCCTTGTCTGTTCTTGCCTATTAGAAGGCAATCAGAGGGGAAATGTAAGCAGATTCTGAGTTAGTTATTCACAGCTATTGGAGGAATCTGGCCATATCAAAAAACTGAAATGCAGGGGAGCACAGGTGACTGTGATTGTACCTGGCTGGTGGGCAAGGGCATGACATGCGGTGGGGAGACTTCTTGTATCTGCTACTCCTTTTGCATATACCTAGAGCAGATGGCAAAATGTGGACCTTAATTAGTTGTAAATGTACCCTTAAGGCATATCACTTTCCACAAAAGATACACTGTGGGGTGTGTGTAAAAACTGTTCTAAAGAAGATAGTGTAAATTTTGTTATATATACACTTAGGGAGCCTGACAGAACATCCATTGAAATAAATGGGGATCTTTCCATTTACTTTCAACAGGTAATGGATCTGGTCCTTAGAGGTGAAGGAATTAGGCTTTTATTCTTTAGAAATGAGAAGAATACTTGGTGAGCTCATATACACAGCTCTGAATGGATTTTTAAAAAGGGAGAGAGAAATGCTTACAATATTATTTGACCTAGCAACAAATACAGCATGACATGAGCTCAAGGTTCTCTTGAGTCATTAACAATCAGTGTGAGTGTCCAACCTGATATATCTTTGATGTGCCTGATATTTGAGTGTGGTGTTCAGCGCTTTCTGAAACTCGGGCCTCTTTAAAATGTCTCAAGTTGGGCAACCAAAAGCACTAGTGACTGAAAATATTGGCCACAAAATATGTAAGGATTAGGTTTTTTTAAGCAGAGTTTCTTTATACAAAGAGCACTGTACTTACCAAGGAAGAGACTCCTGTGTTCAACAAAAAGAGCAGCTTGGCAAAATACCCACTGAAAGAATTTTATGCAAATAGTGGGAGGAAAAAAGATATATTATTGCTTACAACTGTTGACTCAAGGGAAGGGACCATCTATCAATACGGAATATCTAGTCCTCTTCTTTCTTTGTAATTTCTCACCCTCCTATGTAATACAAAAAGCCAAGTGTAAGCCTCTGTAGCTCCTCGCAAGTGACTAGCAGTGTGCTCTGTATGGTATGGGATACTCAAAGAAAAGGGCTCTCTTTTCAGCCACACTTAATGCTGAGAAGTTGTAACTAAAACTAAAATGGATAATTTTGTCATTGGCTTAACCACATGATGAAATAAAATAAACCCAGTGGAGTGCTAGACAATGGCCTACATCTCTGGAATGTAAATAGTCCAATAAATGTTGGCGAAGTTCAGCTTTTGCTTTTTTCCCTCGACACTTTCAAGGTAAGATGGCAGGCATGATAGTTTCCTTGCAGATTATTAATGCACGTACTGTTAGATGTAAGAGAGAGAATTCAAAAGAAAGTCAGGTTAAGTAGGTTTCAACTTTCATTAACTTAGCATTTCTAAGGCAGAAGTGTTTCTCTTGCATAAGATCATCATTTTCCAATACAATTTCAATTCTTATGTCTTTCTTTTGGAATCAGATCTCCCTTTTCTGTCCATAGTATTGATTTCCACTATGAGGGCTGAAACTGCCTCCCCCCCCCCCCCTCCCCCCCCCCCCAAAGGGGGGGGGGGAGAAGAGTAGGAAAAAGAAAGGAGGGAGACCATTCCCAAAAAACCCTTAGTTTTTAATGTTCAAAAACTGAAACCTTTGGAAAAAAGGCCAGAGGGAGGGGGGTATTGAATGAAAAATCGACCAAGCATACAACGGACATGTATGCTTCAAGGACCCTGTTCCCCAACATCATCGCATGTTGCCACCTTATCCACTCAGTCAGCCTGCCACGTCTGCATGTGTCCTTACCCTGAGGTGGAGGTGGACAGCTTTACAAAGGGGAAGAAATGGGCATCCTTTTCCTGACCACTCACTCTAAACGTCCTTGACTTCCAGCAAAAACATCCCCTTTGACAGGTGCCTCCACTTGAAAATCCGGTCACTCTGTTTAATGCAAAATAAGATTGTAGTGCATTTTATTGTGTAATTTATTCACATTAAGCTGGCCTTCTCCATTCTTCCATTTAATGAGTAGCACATTATGTGGAACAGTGGATAACATTACCAGGGCCTACCATACATAATTTTGCTAGTTATAAGTCCAATCTTCAGCTCCTACTCAAAACAAAACTCCCATTCAAATCTATTTTCAGTACTAAGAAAGATTAATTGATTTGTTGTATTCTTTTATCATGCGACCAAGCCACTGACAAAATGGTCTATTTTAGTTTTAGGTACAGCTATGCAACATTCAGTGCTGCAGGAAAAGGAGCCCTTTTATTAGTGTGGCATGTATGGCACTGTACTTTTTGTAGGAGATGAGCTACAGAGGCTTGGATTTGACTTTCTGACCACTGATATTTTTTGAGCTTTGTCAGAGGAATTAGGCCATAATGCAGAGGACACTGGTTTTCTTGCCACAAACACACTACTACTACTGTAGTGTATAGGAGTTGTAAAGGGACCACAACAGGCTGAGACATATGCAGGTATGGCATAAAGTTGCCATATGTTGTCCTATCCTTCCCTGCCCCTGTCAGTTGCCCCCCCACCCCACATAGATGTTGGGGCTGTAAGGTTTTACAAAAACAGTGTTGTGTTCAGTTACAAATATGAATGTATTTGTACAGTAGTTTGAAGAGGTATCACTGTGTAGAGGTGCTAAACCTTATTAATAAAAATGAAATGGATATATTTAAGATTTTTTTTTTTTACCCCAACACATGTTGAGCATATGACTAGTAACAAAATCAAAGGACTTCAGCCATATGATAAGTGCAATTATCACCCAAAAAGGTATTTACTATTTGGATTGTAGAGGAAGACAGTCTCTGAATTAACACACTCAGTTTTCCTCTTATCATAATTCTACTCTTTGTTTTCCCAGCACATGAGTTCCCAGTATCAGTTTGTGTCCATATACCCTTCCTTTCAGCATTTGATCCAATTCATTCAAAATAAGCAAAATAAATAAGTAGAAAACTTGATCAGTTGGTGTAGTGCATATGTCACAGAAACAAGAGATCGTCAGATGCTTTGAAATTAGAAGGTAGAAAGGCTTTGTGGCTCAAGAAGAGTTTTGTATTTAGAAGGCGGGGGAGGAAAAAATATGGAGTTATTTGTGGCATGTGGACAAATAAATTGGCACCATTGGCAGAGGGGAAAGGCTGGAGATGGGTAAGATTTAACAAGAGGAAAGGATAGAGAAGAAGTTAGTCACAGTTATACAGAGCCTTGAACATTGCTGGAACAAGAAACTCAAACTTTGTGGTGGAAAAGTGGGAGCCAGCAGAGGACTGAAAAAGGTGAGCAGACGTGAGCAAAATGATGAGCAAAAAGCATGATCTTAGTGACTCCATTTTGTGTGCAGTAGAAGAGGGCAAGGAGTGTTGTGTTCTATTCCTTATAGGCACATCATCACCACAGTATCTGAGGTATGTCTACACAGACTCTGACAGCACGCCTCCCAGCCCGGGGCTGACAGACTCGGGCTTGCACTAGCACCCTAAAAACAGCTGTGTAGACAGCTCTTTGAAGTTGTGGCTCGGACTCTGAAGCCTAAGAAGGAGAGTGGGCTTTGAAGCCCAATTTCCAGCCTCAGACACAACTTTAAAGTGCTGCCTACACAGCTATTTTTAGAGTGTAGCATGATCCCTGCAACCCCAATCAATCTACCTGGGCTGGGCGATTCGCTTGTAGACATATCCTGAGTGGCTTCCAGTAGCGCATTAGTAACATGACTAACATCTGTCATATGTGGTTTGTTTTCTCCTCTTCTACCATTGTCCTTCCGATATCAAATGGGAAACAATGTCCCTCATTAAAAGAATGTTAAGGTTGCAAAACCAAGGACTCAAGTGTTAGAAAATGCCAGAATTAAGATTGCCTGTGCAACTTTGATTCAGCCCCCTCATGCATATATATTATGATACAGTCTTTAATTATGTGATCACATACTTTTTTTCCTCAGCACACAGGATGGTCAATGCCGGGGAATCAATCCGGGTTTTGTTGTGGAGGATATTGTTTGTAGTACCCCTGCCTCTTGGTTGTAAGGAGTGTGTAGTAAAAGTTGGCAAATAAAATGTGAGAAATTGTAAAAACATTTTTTTTCAGGGAACCTAAACTATTTGCAAACTCTGGTTGAATTTGGCAAACAGTTTCAATGGAAAAAACATTTTAACTTTTCATTTCCGAATAGTATTTTGTTTAAAAATTTAGCAATTTTTTTAAAAAACAAAGGTTGAAAAACACTCCAAAATGACCCCCCCAAAAAATGAAAAAATTTCATTTAAGGTCCAATGAAAGTTTAATTCTACTTGAAATTTATTCCTTTTCTGAGAAACTGAAAATCCAGAAAAAAAAATGGGTTTGGCTGAAACTGATTTTTTCAGTTTGGCCCTTTGAACTGAAAAATCAGATTAATTATTCACTCTGCTCTAGTAGCAAATGCAGCAGGGGACTGCAGGAAGAGAAAGAAGAGTCTAATGCAGAGGTGGGCAAACTACGGCCCACGTTCTCCCTGGCCCTCGCCCCTCCCCCCCGCAGCCTCAGCTCACTGCGCCACCGGCGCAATGCTCTGGGCGGTGGGGCTGTGATCTTCTGGGGCAGCGCAGCTGCAGAGCCTGGCCTGAACCGGTGGTCTGTGCTGTGCGGTGCGTGGCTGGCTCCAACTGGACGGCGCGGCTGCCTGTTATGGTGTAGCCACGCCGCCAACCACCGGTGCTCCAGGCAGCATGGTAAGGGGGCAGGGAGTGGGGGGTGGGGGTTGGATAGAGGGCAGGGGAGTTTGGGGGGTGGTCAGGGGCCAGGGGTGTGGATAGGGGTTGGGGTGGTCAGAGGGTGGGGAACAGGTGGTTGAATGGGGTCAGGGGTTCTGGGGGCGGTCAGGAAGAAGGGGTGGTTGGATGGGGCAGAGGTCCGGGGGGGCAGTCAGGAAGGAGAGGGGGGTTGGATGGGGTGGCGGGGTGCAGTCAGGGGTGGGGGTTCCGGGGGCGGTCAGGGGACAGGGAGCGGGGGTGGGGGTGGATGGGGCAGTGGTCTGGGGGGCCGTCAGGGAATGGGGATGGTTGGATGGGGCAGGAGTCCCGGGGGGCCATCAGCAGGGGTCGGGGGCCAGGCCACACCTGCCTGTTTGGGGAGGCACAGCCTCCCCTAACCAGCCCTCCATAAAATTTCTGAAACCCGATGCGGCCCTCAGGCCAAAAAGTTTGCCTGCCCCGGTCTAATGGTTAATGCAATTGAATGCTGTCCTGGAGAACTGAATTCTATTCCTGCCTCTGCCACAGCATTTTTATGTGATGTTTGGTTTCAGTAACTTGTGTGTTCTTTTTCTGGGTGTCCAACTTGACAGCTTGGGGCTGAGCACTTCCAGCTGAAGTCAATGGGAGCTGTGCTTTGAACATATTACATGCAGGTATAATGCTAAGTTCTCTGAAAAAGTCAAACCTGGAGTGTCTCAACTTGGATACTCAAAGTTAGTACATATTTTTGACCATAATCTCTCTGTAGGTCAGTTCTCCACATGTAAAATGGGAATAATAATACCACCTCACCTTACAGGAGCACTGTGAAATAAATTTCATGTTTGAGAAGCACACAGATACTACAGTGATGTGCATCATAGGAAAACATCAAGGAAATTAATAAATTCCATCTTCAGAGCAGGATTTGAATGGTATATGGTAAGTAGTTCAATGAGGAGACAATATTTAATAGCTGCTTATTCTGTATATAGATAGATAGATTAGATTAGGGTTACCATATTTTGTGCCTCCGAAAGGAGGACACTCCACGGGGCCCCGCCCCCAGCCCCGCCCCCTCCCCAAAGTCTCCGCCCCCTCCCCTGCTTCCCGCGAACATTTAATTCGTGGGAAGCCTGAAGCAGGTAAGGGAGGGTGTGGGGGGAGGAGGCGTGGCCCAGGCTGGCCCCCCCGGTGGCTCCAGCCTGGGTCGGCTCGGGCCCTGGGGTGCCGGCCCCGGGCCCGGCCGACCACCCCCGGCCCGC